>NC_060139.1:713346262-713516856 GCF_021461385.2 Schistocerca piceifrons | reverse complement strand
GCAATCTTTTGAAACATTCAACACTTACTTTATACTGAATAATGAATGGAGATTGCTCAAGAAATTGTGGGTTTCAACAAGGTTAGTGGGGATAGTCGCAGGAAACAAGACTGGGTGTAAATCACTGGTGGCAAGTGCTGAGAGATTCATTTTGAAGATTGTACCTTTCCCATGGATATCTAGAAAGTTAGAAAGAGAGCACTAGACACAGACAGAGTGGAATCTGTTAAAATGGAGATGGTATTTTTTGTTGGATAGCTTTATGTGGGACACAGATGGGGAGAAATACAACAGGACAAAAGTAGAGATAAATGGAAGAGCCATTTGGAAGAATGTCAGAGTAGCTACTACCACCAGCCATGAAGTAATTGTTGAAAGTGAAGGAGAAGAACAAGATGATGATGATGATGATGATGATTAGAATTTGGATGCTAACCTCAACATCTTGAATATGTCAATATTCAGGATGTGGCATGGGATTTGGAAAAGGTTGTGCTCTGTTTGTGAATTTCAGAAAACAATTTAAAAATTATACAATTTCATCTTAAGATGTATTTGTGCCAGCCAAACCAAAACAAAACATTAAAGTAAATAACACACTATTGAACAATGAAATACACGAAGTGAGCCAAAAGCAATAACCCAATATGAAGGCCAACATACAGTGGTATGGTACACATGCTTGCGTGTGTGTGCGTGTGTGTGTGTGTGTGTGTGTGAGAGAGAGAGAGAGAGAGAGAGAGAGAGAGAGAGAGAGAGAGAGAGAGAGAGTAAACTCCACAGCATACTGAAAAGCATCTGGAATACATATGCATTACTGAACTGCATGTTTGAATTGGATGTGCCACATAAAATTGATGTCAAGTGAGCCTGAAGAAGCAACTTGATACATGTCTAAGCTGTATCTCTGCTTAATCATCATAGACGATCACTGTCTTAAGTGACTATCCATCAAAACGGAAAGTACCATATATGGTGTCAGAAATACACAGCAGCTATGAGTCAGTTTTTGTACACAGTTCCATTTATATGGTATCAAACTCTGGTGTCCCCTTATTCCGCACTATGAATACAACAGTATTTGTATGGGAACACAATGTTTCATATATCAGTTAGAGCACGCTATGGCGACAAGAATAAAGATAGCAAAGGATGTCACGAACAATGAAAAACTGGTAACTACAATCAACTAAATGCAGCAGCACTGTCATTACCAGTAGAATATCACTGGTCACAAAAATGAGAGGAGGCAGTACTTCGTCTAAATAATGTTCCTGTATCTATGCTTGTAAACAAGTTACCACAGTGTCTAAATGCCTGTATCAGCCCTCAAGGAGAGCTGATCATGTGGCCTCTTGCATGTTGACAGCATATATTAAACCTCATCTTCAGCTTACATATGCTAATATGGCACTATAGCAGTTAATAGCTCATGAGAAATGCTAATGTCTCTTTTTCAGTCTGTGTTATAGCATCTTTGTGCTTCACAGAACTGACAAAGAGTATCCTTTGCTCTCTCATTTGTTGTGATGTCATTGCAGCTTCCATTTGACAATTTTACAACGAAATAATTAAATTTTGATCACCTAAGTAATACCCCGTAGATTCACTTTTACGCCTGCTGTATGGCAGCACAGTAACTAGCAGTCTTCAATATCACCAGTCACTGTGTGTGGGATATAACCTTCAGTGACTACATGGAAGAGTTGCGACAAAGAATAAAGGCCAAATAAATAATAATTATATTTCTAGTGTTCACATTTATCGCAGTATACTTAAAGTTGTGTTATTATATAATTAAGTTTACATAATTCAGTGATCATTTTGTCACTGCAAACTAAACTGATCTATCTGGCAATGGGTGACTCCTTGTAGATGGAGGGATTTTTTTATCTGAAGCTGTAATTGCAAAAGTAACACAAGCAGTTGTGTCAGTTAACCCCTATTTCTCAATATACAACCAAACAAAGCCGTTGCAGCAAAACTCATCGCATGCTCTCACCTTGGCATTATCACCAATAAAATTTACCTCATAGGATTAGCCAGCTAATAGATTACACAAGTCATAATCAACTACACAAGTCATAATCAACTAAGTATTCTTAGTGTATCCAAGCCAGTGAATAAATTAATGCAGATCAAAATACACTGTGACACTGATACCTATTTTATCATGCAGGCTACTTGAGTTCTAATCTCCATCAGATCGAAATTTCTCTACAGCGTGGCCTTTGTTGTCTAACACAAGAACAAGGTCAACTTGCACTAACCTGCCATTATCACCTTTTTTCATTCATCATTCTACCAATTTTAGTTCATTTCAATGCATTCACATTTCTTCAGATTTATTTAGTTTCCTACTTCTGTCTCTTTACTACATTTTGTGGCTTCCTTCACTGTGTATTGTTCTCTGTTTGAGGCCCATTATTTATTGCTTCTTTCCCCCTGTAGTTGCATCAACTAGATGTCTACTTTCAAGTTATTGTTAACATATTTTAGTCTCATTTACTGACTTTGGTGGCATTTCATTGTTAATATTCACTCATCTTACACAGCTGTTTCTCATTTGCTTAATTGTGGAATGGCAATGTCCCTCAAAGTCATTTTCCTTTTCCAGATGGGGACCCTCTCTTTTTGTAGTCCAAAATAATTGATCTACCGGTGAACATGGTATTTTCTATAAGTAATTTCAATTTGAAAGTGGGTACCCCTGAGAGATTAAAAGCAAGTTAACAAATTTAGAGCTTAATAGGTATTTTCTACATGCCATTAACATGAAGTGTCACTCAGTTTCACAAAGGGGGAATTTTATTTTTAGTTCGCCCTCATTCCAGTCGCTGAAAAATATTTTTTCAACAAATCGCCATTTTCATGACTCCATGTTATTTCTAAAATAAAAACAAGTACGCAAATAATAATGTAAAAATTGTCTCAGTCCTAGGTTACGAAATTCAGTATACACCAAAATAAAAAATAACAATTATTCAACATTCAAGAATTGAAGACCAATACAAGGACACAAAGCTTCACACTGTATTCCCATTACAATTCACGATGATGAAGTACAGGTAAGTCTGTCTCTATAACTTTATAGGTTGAGCAATGAATTTTCTTACCTTGGGGCAGCGCACAGCCTTACAAGGCACCTTGTATGTAGTGAGCATCTTCTCTTCTAGTTGTTCCTCTCTTTTCGAGGTTACTGAAGTATTCTGCTTCAGCTTCCAAATCCCTTGCTTCTATCAGTGTAGTATGTTTGGAACTCACACCCATCAGCCGCCTAAATTTTTCCATTTGAGATACACGTTCCTTTTCGGACTCTTTTTCTGCAAAAGTTAAGCCTATTAGAAGTGGAAATGTGTTTATGTGAAGAAGAGGGGCATGGGGTGTAGGGGGGCAGAGGAGCAGGGGGTGGAGTCGAGGGAGGGGGGGAGAGAGAGAGAGAGAGAGAGAGAGAGAGAGAGAGAGAGAGAGAGAGAGAGAGAGAGAGAGAGTGAGTTTCCCTGAGTATTATCTAAATATTACTTCTAAGGAACTTTTAAAAATGTTTTTCCTAAGGAAATAAGTAACTATAGTAGGCAGTCAAAGAAAGGAAATTGGGAGAGGGGGGGGGCAGGAAATCATGAACAACATACACTGTGGTCATAGGAGTCTTGAGGATAGCGATATGCACATATATGGATGGCTGTAGTATCATGTACACAAGGTATAAAAGGGCAATATATTGACAGAGCCAAGATTAATACTCTGGTGATTCATGTAAAAAGATGTCTGACATGATTATGCCGCACGACGGGAATTAACGGTCTTTGATCAGGGAATGGTAGTTGGAGCTAGACAAATGGGACATTTCATTTGGGAAATTGTTTAGGAATTCAATATTCCAGGATCCACAGTGTCATGAGTGTGCAGAGAATACCAAATTTCAGGCATCACCTCTCAGCATGGACAATGCAGTGGCCGATGGCCTTCATTTAATGACAAAAAGTAGCATCCTTTGCCTAGAGTTGTCATTGCTAACAGAAAAGGCAATGCTGTGTGAAATAATCACATAAATCAATGTGTGACACAACAAATGTATCTGTTAGGATAGTGTGGTGAAATTTGGCATTAATGGGCTATTGCAGCAGACGACAACTAACAGCATGACATCACCTGCAGTGCCTTTCCTGGGCTCATGACCATATTGGTTGGACCCTGGACCCTAGAAGACTGGATACCTGTGGCATGGTCAAATGAATTCCAGTTTCAGTAGGTGAGAGCTGATGGTAGCATTCATTCAAGTTTGTCACATACCTCATGAACCATGAACCAAGCTATGAACAAGGCATGTGCAAGCTGGTGATGGGTTTATAACAGTGTGGTCTGTATTTATTTTGGAATGGACTGGGCTCTTTGGTCCAACTGAACCCATCATTGACTGGAAATGGTTATGTTTTGGTACTTGAGACTATTTGCAGCCATTCAACGTCAGAATTTTTATGGATGACAGAGCGCCATGACAATATCACCAGGCCACAATTGTTCTCAAGATGATTTGGCCACCCAGATCGCCCGACACAAACCCCAACGAACATTTATGGGACATTAACTGAGAGGTCAGTTTGTGCGTAACATCCTTTAATGTCAACACTTTTGCAATTATGGATGCTATAAAGGCAGTATGGCTCAATATTTCTGCATGGTACTTCCAAGGACTTGTCGAGTCCATGCCACGTCAAGTTCCTGCCCTAAGCCAGACAAAAGAAGGTCCGATAATCTGATATTAGGAGGTATCCCACGACTTTTGTCACCTTGATCTGCTAAAAATCCTCAGCAGTGGAGTGTGAGCGTTGGGGTTGGCTGGGGGTGGTATTCAAAGATCACTTGCTTAAATTTTTCTCAAATAACTCAAAAACTGCAGTCCTCTAGCGAAACTGTTTCCCAGTACAAAATTAAACTACATTAAATTTACTATTAAAAAAATTTATATTCATTTTTCTAAAGACTAATAATTTATGCATTGCAGAAGATGGAAAAAATTGCAGATTATTAAAAATATTATTGTAAAAGTACAAAGTTAATGTTTATCTATAAATGTAAGGGTTAATAACAAATATGAAATGTGTATACAGCATCTAAGTGCAATAGAGTCATATTAAGGGATAAATTGCATTCCAGGGTGTTATCAGGATGGAGGGGGGAGGTATGTGGGGTAGAGCATGAGGGAAACTAGGTCACCAGATTGTGTTCACACACTTTGCTCCTTCATATGTTTGCAAACATAAGGTCAAGCAGGTACCTACTCTACCTGCCTCACTACATCACAAGAAGCATCAACAGGGTGTTCACAAATTTACATGGACCATCCACAACACACTTCATGAATCACTTGCTACAAAGTGGACAAACATGCCCGGGAAGTGTTTATTTTGCACAAAATGAGTTAACACTACACAGAATGCACATATAAATTACTAGTACCAGTAATGCAATTAATGCATATGGACAGAACCTATATAAATTTCTGCTTGTTGTTCTACACTGCTAGAGGGGAAATTAATTCTTAGTCATCCTGTATGGCATATGTAGTGTTATTCTGGGAAGGTAATTTCTCCACCATGAGGTGCTGCTCCCTTTTCAGTTTACAGACAGATTACACGACACCAGCATTCCCTGTCCAATTCTCTTAGGCGAGTAGACAAAATAGTTTCAGTGAGCTGGTGTTTATATTTATATAGTGGGGTATTTTCTATTTATTAAGTAAATACTTATTTGCAGCTGTTAAATGAGGTATTACATAAAAAAAAAGAGCTGTCAACCACACTGAAGAGCCTTTTTCAAGTGTAACATGCTGTCAATATACATTTAACAGAGTCAGTTTCACTGTCTGGAATACTTTTCACAGCATAGGGGTATCAAATCCATCATCAAGTCTCAGCTCTCCTAAAATCTGAAGAGGCCCACAGACTTCAATTGTCTGCCTCTGCAACAGAAGTAGCTCACATAGGTGTTATAGAGCTTTAGATATTTCAACGTGAGTCAGGCAATTCATTGCAGCACACTACTATTCTTGGACTTGAACATGATCAGCCACATTCCAACAGACTTACTCACACCTGTCTTAGAAGATATACTGTGTATGTGTGATAAGTGGCCCCACTGCATGCAGCCCCCTCTACAAGTGCCAGCAATTCTGAATGGAATTAAGATTTAAGCAGTCAACAAGGAATACAATTAATTGTGCGAGAGTGCAGTAACTTTCTGGTCGTTCATTAATTCACCACCAAATGACTAAAACACCATTACATGGCTTGATAATATGCTGTCGACAACAGACAGCACGAGCGTCCCACATATAGCAATCTGATACCTTTCCCACCACACTAACTACATAGGTCACTGACAGCATCACACTTCCAAATTAAACACTAGGAACATATTTTACATAAAAGCTCACTCAACAACTACAAATAAGTAGTCATTCCATAAATGGAAAAATAACTCCACTATATAAACATGAGCTCAGTGACATTATTTTGTCTGCTCACATAAGAGAGTTAGGAAGTCCTGAGGAGATATAGCCTGTCTGCATATTGAAAAGCAAGCAGCACTCATAGTGGAGGAATTCATATTTCCAAAAAGAGCATTTGCCGTATAGGGTGACTAAGAATCAATTTCCTCAATTTCCCCTCTAGCAGTGTAGAACAGTGTCCAAAGATTTGTGTAGATTCTGTTCGTATGCATTACTTGCATTAGTAACTTTATATCTGCATTCTATATAGTTTTAACACATTTTGTGCAAAATAAACACTCCCCAGGCATGACGACACACTACAACACCAGTGATTCGTTAGGTGTGCTGTGGTGGGTCTGTATAACTTTGTGAAGCACCCTGTCGTTGCTTCTTGTGATGTAGTGATGTAGACAGAGTCGTGAATCACCTGCTTGAATTTCATTTATTTACAAAAGAAAATCGTCAAACAGCCTTACATTCTGAGAAGTTATTTTATTTAGACAACCGATTTCGACATCTTAATAATGCCATCTTCAAGCCCCATATGCGTTTTGTGTACAGACAGTCAGATCTATCAATATGTACAAACTGAAGCCATCAGTATCTGGATACCGTGAATTTGTGTTTTGAGAGTTTCCATCAACGACTTGATAACAAGCATTCAAAGGAAACACTCTAAGACTGAATTCACAGTATCGAAATACTGATGGTTCCTCACAGTATCCAGATACTGATGGCTCCAATGTGCAAGTATTGACAGATCTGATTATCTATGAACAAGAGCACATGGAACCTGAAGATGGCATTACTTAAATACCGAAACTGGTTGTCTAAATAAAATAACTTCTCAAAATGTACAGCTGTTTGGGGATTTTCTTTGATAAATATTTGACCAGTCACTGTTCTGTGTCTACAATGGATCAACAGAGATTGCTTAACCTTCAGTTTGCAGGGCTATGAAGGAGCGAAGTGCATGAACACAATCCTGTGACCTAATTTCCCTCACATTTCCTCCCCCCCCCCTCCCCTCCAAATTGTTACACCTCTGGAACACAATTGCCCCTTAAAACATCCCTGCTACACTTAGAAGTGGTATACACATTTAATATTTGTTTTTAATCCACCTTATTTAAAGATAAACATTAATTTTATATAATTAGAACAATTTTTATAGTACTCTACAATTTTTCCATTCCCTACAATTCAAAAACTACTGGTCATAGAAAAAAATGATTGGGAATGTTTTCACTGGAAATTTAATGTAGTTTAATTTTGTACTGGAAAACATTATCACTAGAAGTTGGGGTTTTTGAGTTATTTGAGGAAGACATAGAAAGTGCTGTTTAAATGCCCCCCCCCCCCCCCCCCCCCAAATGCTCACACCACACCGGCCAGAATTTTTAGTATGTTGTTTAGGAAACTGCTTCCTAATGGTGTGCAAAAAGTTGCAACTATACTTTTTCCCCCGTCTTGCCTTTCTTGTCTTCACTGACTGGACTATTTTAATTAAATCCTTAAAACTAAGAGAGAGACAGAGAGGGGGGGAGAGAGGAAGGGGGGAGGGGGGAGGGAGGGAGAGGGAGAGAGGGAGAGAGGGGGAGGGAGAGGGAGAGAGAGAGAGAGAGGGAGAGAGGGAGAGGGGGAGAGAGAGAGAGAGAGGGGGGGGGGAGGGGAGGGAGGGAGTAAAGGACGGGTATGAGCCTTTAAACAAAAATCACGGCTATAGTAAATATCCGTTTGCACATCTCTTCTTAAAACTCTCTCACTCTCTCATTTACATTCTGCCAAAACTTTCCAATACCATATATATGTATCTCTTAAATGGTTAGTTATAAAAGTGACTTACACATTGTTAGCAACAGAGTGTCTACAGTCACTTTTCCTATTGTTTTCTCACAGTCATGCAGCTGTTGCAGAATTCCTACTAGACTATGAGGAGTGTTCAAAAATTTCCGGAACATTCGTAATTCTGCGCCAATGGTGTGATGGAGCGAAATGTGGTTGGCATCCCTTCACATGCCCGTATTTAATGTGTAATTGTTGTATTCTGTTAGTTATTGTTCAGTGCTGTATTGAGTAGAATGTTGTGTCTTACAGTTTGGGAATTTCGAGGTGGTAGAATTAGAGGAGCATTTGCGTCTGCATTAAATTTTATGTGAAACTCAAGAAAACCTTTACAGAGACACACCAAATGATGCATGAAGCCTACAGTGATGAGTGCTTTCACCATACATGGTGCTACGAATGGTTCACATGGTTTAAAAATGGCTGGATGGAAGCTGAAGATGACCGTCGTTAAGAATGCCCTTCAACATCTACCTACGATGCTCATGTCAGGAATGTCAAGGAAATTGTGTGTACCAATCAAAGACAGACTGACCAAGAGATTATAGAATAATATAACTTCTCAGTTGGATCATATCATGAAATCCTGATACAGTATCTTGGAAGGCACTGTGTTGCCGCCAAGTTCGTCCCACAGCTCACGAGTCGAGACCAGAAAGACCTTCACCTCCAATCTGTGAAGAGCTTTTGAATTGCGCAAATGAGAATGAGATATTCCTTAAGAGAATCATAACTTGTGATGAGATGTGGGTCTATGGTTATGAGGTTGAGACCAAGATTCAATCTTCACAATAGGTTGGGAAATGTTCTCCAAGACGGAAAAAAAAGCACGTCAGGTAAGGTCATATGTCAAAGCCAAGTTGATACTTTTCTTTGACACTGAAGGATTAGTTCATCACGAACTGTTAATCGACAGTACTATCAGGACATGTTGCAATACCTGTAAGAAAATCTGAGGAGGAATATGGCGAGGCAATTCATGACTCTTGTATCATGACAACACACCCACACATCCATCTGTGTTGGTGCGTGACTATTGCACAAAACAGTGTGCTGCCTCACCCTCCATAATCTCCAGACCTGGTCCCTGTGGACTTTTTTTATTTCCAAAGTTGAAAACTCTGCTTAAAGGAAGAAGATTTGCAATGACAGACAAGACAAAAGAAAATTTGCAGATGACACTTCGTGTGATCCAGCAAGAGGTGTACCAAGACTGCTTCAGAAGTGGAAATGGCATTGGGAGCAGTGTTTCAATTGTGGAGGAGAGTAGTTTGAAGGAGACCATGCACAATAAGTAAAAGGTAAGTGTGGAAAAATTTTGTGGACGAAGTACAGGAATTTTCTGAACACACTTCGTAAAGTAACAGTTAGGTCACAAAATCAATACATATGAAACCAATTAGCATTAGTTAATAATAGTTAATGCTAACTGGTAACTTAACTACAGGGGCTATGAACATACCAGCACATACATGTGTAAACATCATACAGCACACAGATTTAGAGCATAGTACACAGTCAATGCGGATTTAAAAATACTATAATTGAATTTGGTTGGCAATCTTAATGCATGTTCACATAGACACACAAAATCACACACTCAGATGCTGTATAAGAACAATAAGAGCAGTAACAAAAAATTAATATAAGCAGCCATCAGAGCCAAACAGATGCAGATCATAACTGTTGTTCACAGTTAACCTCAACTCTGCATTGCAAAGATGATCAGTGATGTGGGCAATAGCACAGAAGTAACAACCCTACATTAAAATATTAAGACGTATTAGGTATGTTACTTGACAAGGGGAAAAAAAATTGAGGCCTATATTATATTTTTACAAAATACAGTGAATCACAAAATTGGGGAAAGATGTACAACGCACCACATAATCATGATACAGTACTTGCCTAAATTTGTCTAAAACAGCCCCATCTCTTTAAGGCCAGCCTGCTCACTGAAAAATCTGTCTGGATTTTTACTGAACGCATGGTAAATTTCAGTCTCTTCCAAGACACTCAGAGTCTGCCTTTACCTCTTTTAACTAAAAATTTAAGGTTGCGTACAATATTACCTTTAGGATGATTATTTGCATGAAGCTGGACAATCAAAGATTTGCTGCATTCACTCAAGTTTGTTCCAATACACTAAGGATTTACAGACATTGGCCGTGAGTGGGTATTGATAGACATTGATGGGGAAAGTAGAAAATTGTGCCAGACGGGGATTTGAATCTGGTTTCTTGCTTACTAGGCAGATCGTCTGACCACTAAGCCATCTGGACAGAGTGATCACTGCAGCCGCACAGACTACCCTAGCATCCCCCCCCCCCCCCCCCCCCCTCCCAAGCTGCACTGACCACTGTGTCCTGATGGCTCAGTGGTCTGAGCATCCACCTAGTAAGCAGGGGACCCTGGTCCGAATCCCGGCTCGGCACAAATTTTCAACTTTCCCCATTGATTTCAATCAATGCCTGCTTGCAGCCAATGTCTGTAATTCCTTTGTGTCTTAATTCATACTGGCTACTGAATTTTTTTAAAAAAAAGTGGTGTCTGTTCTTTTGAACATGTCCAAAAGAAGACACACCACAGATATTTATATATTCCTTGGATCACTTAGCGAAACATCTGCAAGTCTAGGGCACTTTAAACAGTCATGATTACCACACTTTAGGCCCACACATACACACCAGACAGCAAGTACAGCTGCACTTCTTGGGACTGCGGAAAAACATATTTTACATTAGAATCCCAAAAATGGTGAACTATCTTTTCTGATGTATTACCAAAGTGAGGAAGGGGGCTACATGCATAATCCTCAACCTGACTTCTCCTTTCCTGTGTCCTGCTTTTTGTTAGTAATTCACAACTTCCTTTTACAATATACCACTTATCACTTTGGCTTGAAGGCCATTTCCTACAGCTATACACACCAAAAAAAGAAAAAGGAAATCAACTTTGGAGGTGGGGAAAAGGGAGAAGTAAGAGAGCGAAACATGCAACCATTCCTTACTACAGTACTATACTTAAAGAGAAATCTCACAATATGAGGATTCCAATGTAAGAATTGGTTTCGGCATCCCAACACACTGAACCCAAGTGTAAGACATCATGCACAAAATTTGCACCCATATTTGCAGTCTGGTGAGTAAGAGTAGACTGTGGTAATAGTGACAGGCTTCATGTGGGCTAAACAGGCAGATGTTTCGCTGCACTGTTAAAAGAACATAAAATTTGGTTGGTAGCCCCTTGAACAGCAGAAACCTGGAACACAAGGACAAACCAACGTACCTGGGTGTCACGCTGGACAGACCGCTGATATACAAATATTACTATGAGAAACCTCGCCAAAAGTTTGCCACCAGGAACAACATCTTGAGGTACCTAGTGAATAGTAGTGTCAGACCAACTATATTAAGAGCAATTGCCCACGCACTTTGCTTGCCATATGGTCCAGTCTGCACATGCCAGAAAAATCAATACTAGCCTAAATGACACACACAAGTTAACAAGACGATGTATTAAAGCCACACCAGTTGGCCACCTATATAACGTGGCTAGATTCTCTGCATCTCACAGAATTCATATGAGCACACACAAAAATTTAAACAGAATTTCAATGAGCACCACCTGCTACACAGAACTTCATGAGGACCTGATTTAAATATCGCACAAGAATCATTAGGCCAAGCTAATAATTGATGTAGTGCCAGTCAAAACAAATCTAATTAAATCAGGCCTTAAAGGCAAAGCAGACGTCAAAGGTGACTCTGGTGAGGTCCAGGACATGGAACATCTTTTATAATGTCTCAACTGCCCCACGAGATGTATCCTAGAAAGAATCACTGATGTTGGGCTGAAAACGATAAAATAAATTTTCCAGACACAAAAAAGTAAAGAAAATGGAAACGAGTGTTTCTTGTGTTGAACTATGCAAAAACAGAATTCTATGTGGAATGTCAACTTGCATTCAGACGAAAATTTTCTGGTCTGTAAGTTCTCTGTGATTCAACAAGATGTAGATTAGTGAAGAAATTTCAAGATACTGGGCCCTTGTTAGACACACAACGGTGTAAAGGACACAGTGTTTTAACAGAAAATAAATTAGACAAGGTAGGAGAGGCCTTGGAACGAAGTCTGAAAAAAAATCACTGAGCTGTTTGGCACTTCAGACTGGCTTGTCAGCAGCACCTGGTCACAGAGCCATGCACAGACTCAGGCAGAAACCACGCAAAGTAACGGTAGTGCAGTGACTGACAAACTTGGACACTGTTGCTCGACACAATTTTTGCAACAGCTGTTACAGTCTGTGTATGATGGAGAGATTCATTCTGAAATGCTTTTTTTTTCCTGATGTGGCATGACTGTGTTTGTCAGGTATGTTAGATTTTTTTTTTAAGAACTAAAACCTAACAAAAAGGCCTATAGTTATTTCATGCAGGACACTTGAAAGACCACACACTGCAATGCTTCTATGACAATAACATGAATTTTTCTGATGAGAGCATAGTTGATTGGCTTCCTCATTCTCCAGATCTAAATTCATGTGACTTTTACCTTTAGGGAATGTGGAAATCTACGGTATATGCAAACTTTCCCCGTACACTCAAAGAGTTAGAAGACAGGGTTCAGCTAGTTATTTCCAAATTTCAGCAACCAAGTGTTTGGTAATGTGT
Source organism: Schistocerca piceifrons (assembly GCF_021461385.2). Lineage (NCBI taxonomy): Eukaryota > Metazoa > Arthropoda > Insecta > Orthoptera > Acrididae > Schistocerca > Schistocerca piceifrons. The sequence continues at coordinate 713,503,845 of NC_060139.1, read as the reverse complement.
TCAGAAGATGTCAGACTGCTCTTGCCTCTGAGGGACATCGTTATAAGCACCTGTTGTAAATTAATGGTAAGTTTAATTTAGTCAGATTACACCACTGCTTACAATCCACTCAGCAGAAATCCTAGACTGAGTCCTGGTCCAACGTAAATTTTCAAGTGTCACTAATGGGTAGCATATCTATACCTAACGTGTGTTGCCAAGATATTCGCAGTTTGAGAATTTAATTCAAATTAATTTCAGAACGCCCATCATTAATGTCTGTTCATCCCAAGTACATACTATGACAAGCTCTTCAGCTGTTCTATTTGTGTTAGAAATTTCCTGGATCTGAAAAAAATTCTGTTACCTCCTCTGCACATTAAACTGGGTCTGACAAAATTGTCTGTGAAAGTCTGTCCCCAAAATGGAGAATATATCCAATATTTCTGCAAGGTGTTTACATGTCTATCAGAAGCAAAATTTAAAGAGGGTAGCTTTTTTGGACCTGATATTCAATTAATTGGATTTGATGCTAATTTTGAATAAAATATGTGAGTAGGATGGACATTCATCATTTGAGGTGGTTATCATCATGTTCTTGTGCAACAGAAAGAACCCACATTATACACTATTGGCCATTAAAATTGCTACACCACGAAAATGACGTGCTACAGACGCGAAATTTAACCGACAGGAAGAAGATGCTGTGATATGCAAATGATTAGCTTTTCAGAGCATTCACACAAGGTTGGCGCTGGTGGCGACACCTACAACGTGCTGACATGAGGAAAGTTTCTAACCGATTTCTCATACACAAACAGCTGTTGACCGGCGTTGACTGGTGAAATGTTGTTGTCATGCCTCGTGTAAGGAGGAGAAATGCGTACCATCACTTTTCCAGCTTTCATAAAGGTCGGATTGTAGCCTATCGTGATTGCGGTTTATTGTATCTTAACATTGCAGCTTGTGTTGGTCGAGATCCAATGACTGTTAGCAGAATATGGAATCGGTGGGGTCAGGAGGGTAATACCGAACGCCATGCTGGATCCCAACGGCCTCGTGTCACTAGCAGTCTAGATGACAGGCATCTTATCCGCATGGCTGTAACGGATCGTGCAGCCATGTCTCGATCCCTGAGTCAACAGATGGGGACATTTGCAAGACAATAACCACCTGCACGAACAGTTCGATGACGTTTGCAACAGCATGGACTATCGGCTCGGAGACCATGGCTGCGGTTACCCTTGACGTTGCATCACAGACAGGAGCACCTGCGATGGTGTACTCAACGACAAACCTGGGTGCACGAATGGCAAAACGTCATTTTTTTGGACGAATCCAGGTTCTGTTTACAGCATCATGATGGTCGCATCCTTGTTTGGCGACATCGTGGTTAACGCGCATTGGAAGCATGTATTCGTCGTCACCATACTGACGTATCACCCGGTGTGATGGTATGGGGTGCCATTGGTTACACGTCTCGGCCACCTCTTGTTCGCACTGACAGCACCTTGAACAGTGGACGTTACATTTCAGATGTGTTACGACCCGTGGCTCTACCCTTCATTCGATCCCTGCGAGACCCTACATTTCAGCAGGATAATGTAGGACCGCATATTGCAGGTCCTGTACAGTCCTTTCTGGATACAGAAAATGTTTGACTGCTGCCCTGGCCAGCACATTCTCCAGATCTCTCACCAATAGAAAATGTCTGGTCAATGGTGGATGAGCAACTGGCTTGTCACAATACGCCAGTCACTACTCTTGATGAACTGTGGTATCGTGTTGAAGCTGCATGGGCAGCTGTACCTGTACACGCCATCCAAGCTCTGTTTGACTCAATGCCCAGGCATATCAAGGCCGTTATTACGGCCAGAAGTGGTTGATCTGGGTATTGGTTTCTCTGGATCTATGCACCCAAATTGTGTGAAAATGTAATCACATGTCAGTTCTAGTACAATATATTTGTCCAATGAATACCCGTTTATCATCTGCATTTCTTCTTGATGTAGCAATTTTAATGGGCAGTAGTGTATTTCCACTGTAGCCAACATACTGGTGAAGTTCAAAAAGTTATGCTTTTTAATGAGGCTCGTAATTCTGTTTCTGAACAGTCACTTTTATTTTTTCCCCAGAAAATTTGGGCGATATTACTGAAGAACGAGGTGAGTGACATCAAAGTAATGGAAAAACAGTTCAGGGCCGTTGGAATAACAAGCATACCACTGGTCGCTTCATCAAGGCATACCAACAAGCAATTCATCTGTGAAAAAGCTATATTAGATGGTTTATGGGGAAGAGGGTACGAAAATATAACCATATAATTCCTATATAAGGAGATGTTTTTATACTTCAATAAAACCTTCATTCATTTTGAGAAATTAAATTACTTTTCATTCTAATTATGCGTGTTTTGCTAATAGTTTATTGTGAAAAAACTGCATATGGTAGGAATATATATATATATATATATATATATATATATATATATATATATATATATAAAATGGAAGGAAACATTCCACGTGGGAAAAATTTGTGTGCTTGTGTCTGTATGTGTGGATGGATATGTGCGTGTGTGCGAGTGTATACCTGTCCTTTTTTCCCCCTAAGGTAAGTCTTTCCGCTCCCGGGATTGGAATGACTCCTTACCCTCTCCCTTAAAACCCACTTCCTTTCGTCTTCCCCTCTCCTTCCCTCTTTCCTGATGAGGCAACAATTTGTTGCGAAAGCTTGAATTTTGTGTGTATGTTTGTGTTTGTTTGTGGTCTATCGACCTGCCAGCGTTTTTGTTCGGTAAGTCACCTCATCTTTGTATTTATAATATATATATATATATATATATATATATATATATATAGGTTCAGTGTACAAAAAATTATGAGATTAAACTGTTACCTATCAAAAAGAAACTTAAAATAATATTTTTTTCATTGGCCCGTGTTATCCACATACCTTTTGGTACATTCAATTGTGCTTAACGTCTACACTGTGGGTATACTCTCTTTCATTTTACTTGATAAGAACAATATCAAAACTGGACAGAAGCAAATCAGTTTAAATCAAAATAGCAGCTGCAACTAGAAAATAATGACTGATCTTTGTCTCACTTAATCCTCACAACAGGTTGGTCCACCTCATCCTGGGATCTGAGTGACTTGCCCTCCCTTTAAACATTTCCCAACCTCTCTTTTCCCCCTATCTGGAAAAGGAACTATTAGCACCGAAAGCCAGAACAGTGTATGTATGTTTAAATGTGTTTATCAGCAGTACCTACATTTCACCTCCTGAAGGTAAATGATGACCAGCAACTCCATCTTATAATTTTCTCGTTATTAATAGTACAATAAAATTCTAAGACTGGATGATGCTCTTACCAGACTGATCTTCCAATTTCCGTTTGACAGCAGCCACTGATTTGCTGTTGTCTTTAGGTAGTGGTCCAACTTTCTTAATTATCTGTGCTGCCTTTGCCTTAAAAAAAAAAAAAAAAAAAAAGGAGGAGGGGAAAGTGTTATTCATGTTTGTGAACAACTTTTTTTCTATGGCAAGATAAAGACAGGTATTTATGGTATTTAACAAGTAGCAGTTTCACATTACACAGCCCATTAATATTAGAAATGCCACTAAGACCAGTATATTGTATTTCTTTTGTAATTGTACAGTGTAAGTGACTTGACAATTTACAGTATGAAAAGAATAGTTCAATTACAATACATAATAACTAGATAACCACAGCCAGCTGAGACTATGAATTCCAGTTCCACTATAAAATGTGCCTCTGTTAAAACTGAACTTCTATATCATGTATGGCATAATCTTCTGGGGCAATCAATACAGCTAAAGTTAAGAAAGAAATTATTCTACAGAAGCATGCAGCAAACTAAGATTGTTAACTGAACATTGTGCAAAAGGGACCTCAGGATCTTACACATCTCAAATATACGTCAAAGATTTTATTTGACCACAAAATAAAAATCATTTAAGATAAAAACTTTTTGCTTCTCAAATGAGCAAATACACCTGTTTTGCATAATCGTGATGTCTCCAAAATCTACTGGCTTATTTTTTTCATTACGGCAAATGATGCAAACACTGGTTGCTAATGCTGCCTTGTTACCATTTGACATCAGAACTGCCATTGTCAAAAACTTCAGTCAGTGTCCAACTTCAGTGTGGGTGTGCCAAAGTCTGTGAGTTGTGTATTGAAATTTCTGTTATGAAAGGCAGGTATTGTAATTTTTTTTTAAATTTCTTTTTTCTTATAGTCAATAGGAGAGAAATGAGGGTGAGAGTAAACTGAATTCCACTTAAAATGAAGCCGATTAAGGCAGCGGATGAAAAATATTGGCAGAAAATTAATCAACCCCCTCTCCCCTTTCAATCCCTCCCCAAGAATCATGGACTTTGCTGAAGTGGAGAGGCTTGTCGCCCACAATGATACAGACAGCAGTACCATAGGTGTAAGCACAACAAAGGGTATCTATGATGCAGAGGTCTGACTAACATATGGTTCTGAAAGAGGGGCAGCAGCCTTTTTGGTAGTTGCAAGACAACAGTCTGAATGAATGACTGATTTGGTCTTACAACATCTGCCAACATACCCTTGCTATATTATAACTGTGAAAGCTGAAAGCAAGGGGAGCCACAGCTGTTATATTTCAAGAGGGCGTGCAGCTCTATTGTATGACTTACTGATGCTGACATTTTCTTAGGAAAAATATTCCAGACATAACACAGTCCCCCATTCAAATGATCACCACCCATGAAACAAATGAGAGAACAAATTACACATGAGCATATTTCAGAGGTAAAATAACCTACATTCGAACAAGCACTATACATGAGACAAATGAGAGCACAAAATACACATCAATAAACTCAAAGCTCCAAAAGAGTGGGCTCACTTTATTTGGATGATAAGCAAGTTTTTGCTAGAGTGATCAGACTGGATTAAATTTTAAAAAAGTTACGTTTCTTTATTACACACATCAAACTGGGACTGAAGTTATGTATTAAAATCCCCCCCTTCGAAATCTTGGGTGTGATAATAACGTACTGATCTGTAGCGCAACCTGAGATCTAGGTTAGGTTGGAAGGTGACAATCCGGTTGTGAGTTGGTGAAGCCAATGAATGTGGAAGCAAAAAATCTGGTTGTGGTTGCAAATTGATGGTGATAAAGCCTAATGTTTATGTCCATGAATATTGAAAAACACAAGGGGGTACCCAATATGTAATTTTTAACCAAAATGGTGATTTTGATGAAAATGAGGTGGATGAAATATTATATTTTCAAGATCCAAATTCAGGACACATTACAAATTTTGATATTGCACAAAAAAGGTACATAATTTACGCTTTACTAGTATCTTCTAAGATGAAGAAATACTTCCAACATCATCCCACAGAGGTAAAACAATGTAACACTACGTAGCACACAATGCAATGAGTCAATTTCACATTTAGAGATAACATGATGGTAGGAACCAGCTTTGTGCCTTATGTGCAACATACATTGTGCTGATGATGCCAAAACCAACGAGATCTTATATTACAATGTGAGTGAGTACTCTTTGGCAGGAGTAGAACCTCTTTGTCAAACAGTTTCATCAACTTAACTAAAACTAATCATAAAATATATCAACACAAGGAAAATAATAATCTCATATGGGATAAATCGTTTCGTAATTGTCTAATCAGAGACATGTAGGTGACTGGTAGTACTGGTACCTTAATTTTTAGATGACACAATACTCAAATACTTTTTCTAGTATGATGAACACTTAAGCTCTGGATCTTTCTAAAAGAAGATAAACTACAAACAGCCTTTCAAACCTAATTCCTATTTCAAATATGCCATTACAAGAATCATAACAAAAAACACGGGAAGTTCCAAAGTCTCAATGCATCACATGTGTTCCAACTATCGCAAATTTTTCCAGCTATTTGTGGAAGGATTGAGTCCATGTCTCATTGATTAAAAAGTATAAAAGAATTCAACAAACTTGAAGGTTACCTTTATCAAGTCATATAAGAATAACTTATTTCAGTTTTTTGTTCGATTACTATTTTTTTACTTGTTCAGTTGCTTACAGTCTACAGATTAATCCAGTACAAGATAAACAATATATGGTTATGGAAAATTTTACGGTGACCCTTTTCAACAACATATTGGACTAAAAAGATTAGAATTTATGAAATTTTAAATATATAACACTTGAATACAAAACAGAAAAATTTTATAATTTTGATACAGAAATGATCACTTACTCGCGCCTGTTGCTTTCTTGGGTGAAGAACTGGTTTTGACAAAGAGCCTGCTGAGTTGACACCTATACATGCCTGAAATGTAAGAATAAGATGTAGTTAAAGAAGCATTTATTTACATAACTGCACAGAGGAGGTTACAATACTTATTCTTAATCCACAAAGATATCTATTGTCACTTTTCTACAAAGTGTTAAAAGAATTGTAATAATTAAGATCAAAATAGTCAAGTTAAGCCATTAATTTCTGTTCTATATGATTTGGTTCAGAACCTCTTCATTAGAAATTCATTCTACCCTTCATCTTCAGGATTCTTCTGTAGCATCACATTTCAAAAGTTTCTGTTACCTTCTTGTCTGTACTACTTATTGCCCACATTTCACTTCCACACAAATACTTTCAGAAAAGACTTCTTAATCTCCCACATTTCCATTAGATTCTAAAATACTTATGTTTCTCTGAAATGTTTTTCTTGCTGTTGCCAGTCTGCATTTCATGTCCTCTTTAACTTCAGCCGTTATATTTAATTTTGCTGTCCACATAGCAAGGTTTTTCTATTACTTTTAGAATTGCATTTCTAAATATCATTTTCAGAGCATCGCCATATTACATTTGATTACAATCCGTTACCCATGTTCTACTTTGTTTGATAATTTCTTTTCAAGATACTATCCATTCCGTTCAACAAACTTCCAACTCCTTTGCTATCTCCGACAGAATAGAATTACTATGTCATCGACAAACCTTATAGATTTTTTTTTTTCCTGAACTTTAATTTCTTTTACAAATTTCTCTTTGGTCCATATCATTACAAATTATTGTGCAAACGATCCATGCAACATGAAGTCACTAACTAACATGATAGGATACAACCCTGTCTCACTTCCTTCCAAACTACTGCCTCCTATTCATCTCGTTCAACTCTTGTAACTGAAATCTGGTTTCTGTACAAGTTTCAGAAGCCCTTTCCCTCCCTGTATTTTAACACCACTACCTTAAGAATTTGAAAACGTTTATTTCAGTCAACATTGTCAAAAACTTTCTTCAAAACTCCAATTGCTATAACTGTAGGATGACAATATTTCAATCTATCTTCCAAGAAAAGTAGTATTTTCAGTATTGCCTTGCACGTTCTTACATTTCTTCAGAACCCACAGTCATATTGCACATGATCAGCTTCTATCAGGCTTTCTATTCTTCTACAGATAATTTTTGTTAGTAAGTAAGTGGTAACAATGTATTATTAAGCTAATGGTGCAGCAATATTCTCATCTGTCAGTACCCGCCATCTTTGGAATTACTAACTACATTCTTTTCAATGTTTGAGGGTATTTTATGTGTCCCAGATATCATTAATACCAGGTGGAATAGTTTAGTCATGTTTAATACACACAGAAATCTCAGTAATTTTGAAGGACTATCATCTGCTCCGTATGCTTCATTTTGACTTAGGTCTTTCTGCACTAAGTACAATAGTTCCCTTTCTATCTGCTTCTTTTTTCATTTCCATGATATAGGGTTGGCCTAAATTATTCGTCAGGGTTCAAAGCAGTCTTTATTTACAAGTATACAATGTACAAAGACAGGTGATACATAAAAAAGTAAATACCCTCACCAAAGTTTCTGGAACATTCTGCAAATGTTCAATATGTTCACCCTTGGCCACTCAACAAACAGTAATCCATTTCCATCCATATGTTTACTAGCATATTTCCTTCAATGTCCGTCACTACAGCAGTGAAGCGTTCCTGCAGTTCTTGCAGCATTGTTGGCACTTAGGGTACATGCAGCATTGTTGGCTCTAGGGGAACATAAAATTTGCACTTAACATAACCCTACAGGAAGAAATCACATGGCATGAGATGGAGATTTGGGGGGCGGGGGGCACAGCAACAGGAGCAGAATGCCACACACTCCATCATCCCCTATCCAGTGATGTGGCAGTTCTCTGTTTAAAAAGGCACAGACAATTGTGCTCCAATGAGGTGGAGATATGTCCTGTTGAAAGCTGGAAGTCAAAGAGTCAGCAGTCAGAACCTGTCACTGTCTGCCTGATGAAGGAAAAGAGGCCATACACCTTTGTCTTGGATATAGCACAGAAAACATTCACTTTTGGTGAATCCGTTTCCAACTCCACATGGGCCTGCAGCAATTCAGTACCTTACACAATCATATTGTGATGATACATGTTTCCCAACAAATGGCAAATTGCCACTTGACTGAAAATCAATGCCTCCACAAAGTAGTCATAATAATAATAATAATATTCATCTTCTTCCATCTTGCTGCACATGAGTACAAAACTCCAGTTGGTGGGCATAATCTTCTGGAATCAGCTGTTGTAACAGTTGCACATGGTAGCGTTTGAAATGCAAAACGCCGCAAAACATTACACACTGTTTTCTGCAGATTGCTCAGTACACAGCTCACAAGAACATTTCATTTTTGCAGGCTTTGCACAAAGCTCTGTCTTATGCCCCTCTTGATTTTCTCTGAGACAACCCATAGTCTCACGATTTTTCCCTTTACAAAGACAACCCGTACAAAACTGGCGAAACCAATGCAAAATGCTCTGGAATCCCAGTGCAGCTTTTCTGTATTTGCATATAAATGCATGCTCAACACTCGTAACAGATGAACATTTTGCATAGTCTATCACACAAAAACTCTTCTCCTCCACTGTCATCATCTTTTAGAATGCCAACACAGGACTGCCACCTAGTGTGCTCGCATGCCACAAGGTGGGCTTTTAAAATTTGGTGAGTGCATCTATCTTTCCATGTATCACCCTTCTTTGTATGTCATACTTGTCAATAAATAGTGCTTTGAAATCCAATGAATCATTCAGCTAACCCTGTACTCTCTTCAAGTTTCTTTCCTTTGTATAGCCCTTCTATATATTCCTTCCCTCTTTTGGCTTTCCTTTCTTTGTTTAGTATTGGCATGCCATTTGAGCTCTTGATATTCATACAGCTGTTTCTCTGTTCTCCAAAGGTCCCTCTAATTTGCCTACAGGTAACGTCTATCTTTCCCATAGTCATGCCTACCTACACAATTTTGCATTTCTGATCTAGCCGTTTCTGTTCTACCATTTTGTTCTTTTCATCCATTTCATTTTTTAGACATCTTCATTTCCTTTTATCTGCTTCATTTGCTTAACTTTTATATTTTCTCTATTTGTCAGTTACATTCAGTATTTCACTTACTATTCAAGGAATGGTCTGCTGCTTTCAATATTTTATCGCTCAAAACTACCCATTCAACATCTATTCTATTCTGTCCCCCTGTTTCAATCCATTGTTGCCTAATGCTCCCTTTGAAACATGCAACAACCTCTGGTTCATTCAACCTATCCAGGTTCATCTCCTTAATTCCCTACATTTTTGCCATTTCATCAATTTTAATTTGCAGTTCATAACCATCATATTATGGTCAAAGTCCACATCTGCCCTGGAAATATTTGTGTTCATGTGACAAATAGTTTCTACTTTGGTTCCTGATGAGTATTTTTATGCAATAAGCTGAAATTCCACTTAAATAATTTAGTTTAAAAGAGTAAATACTGAATAGATTGTATTTTGGAACAAGTATTTGTTGTTGTCAGTTTCAAGACCATTGTCAGGGGGGGGGGGGGAGGGAGGGAGGGAGGGAGGGAGGGAGGGAGACTCAATGTGGTGTTGCTGCAGTGTTTCACCGAAACACCAACTGTCCATAGTTTACCAGTATCTGTGCTATTGCTGTTGAACATATATTGTTGTCAATATTTTTGCTAGGCACTTAACTATTCTTTGTCACCAACAAACCTTTTGCATGTCAGCTGAATTTGAAAGACGATCCAGAGAGACTCTGGAATTTTGTTCTTCCTCCACTTCTAAATAATAAGCAGTTTTCTTACTGGCAGCTGTAGTCTTCTGCCCCATGCTTTGTTTTCCTGCGACATTTACATCATCTTTATGTACTGCAGAAGACTCAGGTTTGTGTGAAGGTTTCTCTTCACCTTCACGTCTTGTCTTTTGCCTCATGACAAATGATGGAGTATTCTCTTGTGTCAAATCTCTCTTGTTGTCAGAAGAAGTTGTTGACAGTCTTGAAAAATAAATAAATAAAAAATCTGTAAGCTGCTGTCTACACCATTATAAAAATAAAATACAATTGAAATATCAGGGAAATACTGTAACATCTGATAAACAGTTTCAGATTATTTATAATACTCTACATAATATTTACATTTTATAACTTCGGGCAGGACAAGAAGGAAATTGGCTGTTCCTGTTTCAAAGGAACCATCCCAGCATTTGACTGGAGCAATTTAAGGATATAATGGAAAAACCTAAATTTGGACAGCCGGACAGACGTTAGAAGTGCACCACCCTGCTCAATCATGATTTTCTGTTGCCTTTATTTATCCACTTTCTTATGGATTGTTCCTTCTGCAGAGGCAAAGAAGCTGGCTTAGACGGTGATAGACTTTTTTATTTTGAAGTAGTAGCTGCAGTAAGCTTGTGTGGGATGTAACAGGCAATGCAAGTGTAAAATAGAGCTTTTTAAGAGAATAACAATCATGATCATCAGTCCAATATCTTTAAGATGATTCATTTATGGTGCAGCTATTATCATAATTGTCTCTAGGTCTGACTTCTGTTATCAATGTGAGGCTGACATATAATCTAAATGAGTAAGATGAAGCCAAATTGAACAAAGGGCCAATATACTATTCTACAGTAGACAAATAAGGTGTTTTGCTGCAAAAATTATGAATCATAGTGTGTGTGTAGAGGAGAACAGTTGTGGTTCTCCAAGGTAATTTCGGCAGGCGATACTCTATCTCCAACCATGCTCAATTTAATGCACAACCCACATTAGCCATTTAAATTATGTCATAGACTTTACTTCCCCTTGTGGACTATGGGGCTCATTGGATGGATGTTTCATAATCTGTTAATACGAGGGGCAGCTTCAGATCCTTTTGTTGTTCCTCTTCACTGTCTGGCCAGAATACTATGGCGCCATTTGAGACACAATAATGCAGGTGCGAGCACTGATTCTTTGTGAGTTTCCTTAAAGATGCTTGCTGCAACTGGTGAGAACATACATCCCTATAACTGCACCATCCATTGTCTGTGCAACTTTTCTTTCCACCTGGAGTGGGAGGTTGAAAAATAATGACGCGCAAGACCACAGCCGACAGGTGTCTATGGACCAACAGCACTTTCGAGAGAGCCCACTAGCAGTAAATATAGTGGCTGAAGGCACACAACGCGTTTGTTATCTCAGCCACCACCAGGTAACACACAGAAGCAGGACTATGTTACTGTACTAGCTTACCTCTCATTTGTCAGTAACTGCCAACAGGAATTAAAACAAAACTGCTATTATTGAAGGACATCAGTCGCTCTGTTCCTACCTTGCCAATAAGTCAAAATGGAGTTAAATGAAAAATCCAAGATGAAATAACGACAGTATCATGAAAACAAAAGACTGCTGCTCACCATATAGAGGAGATGTTAAGATGGAAACAGACCCAACAAATACTTCCATACATGTTGAGATTTTGACCCCCCGTCCCTACCATGTCCCCGCAAGCTTTCACAAGCAGCACTTTACCTTCTCCCCCCTCCCCCTACCCTGCTATCCTTCCCTCTCCCTGCCCCAGTCTCCTCTTTACTCCCACCTCCTAAACAGCTTCTCCCATTAGATGCATTTGCTCGCAACCTGGCTTCAGTGACCTGAGACAGTGGTCATGTCTGTGAGTCTTGCTTGTGTGAATGTGTGTGTATTGACTACTTTAGAAAATGGTCAGCATGTATGGCAGTCCTTTTGTCATGTGTCTGTTCATGACTCAACATCTCCTCTATATGGTGAGCGGCAATTTTTCACAATACTGTCATTAGAGTTCAACGAAGTTTTTGACAAGCTCATTGTGAATAGGATGAAAAAATCCTATATAAAATACACAATGGCCCAATAGTGAGTATACCACTGGCGATGCCTACATGCTACAACGCCCAAAACACTATCAATACAACAACAAGACAATGCACGCACCTATCCATAAAAATCTGACTGATGATGACAGCTGCAAAAGTCATGCTCACACACAGTAAACTATTGTTTATTCTGCTTGAATAATAATTTAACAACAGATGCTTAACAGTAAGTTTACTGGGAGACAACAATTGCATTACATTTAAACTGCTACAATTAATTTACTCATAAAAGAATACCTCATTCCTATGTGACTCACCTTTGGGTTATATCTGGTGATATGGATTCAGACACAGTTTTGCAAGTGCTCGGGTTGACAACTGATGACACTGACTTCTTATTAACACTGATGTGATTCTCCAAAACTGAGGCATTGCTAACTACCTGTCAGAGGAATAAAATAACACAAAATTACATGTCTGCCAGACAATAATGTGGGATGGTCAGCTTTGTGTCACTGTGTGCAGCTTTATATTTTTGTGGTGTATTGACTGATCCATTAGATACCAGGTGTGCAGCCACAGAGACTCCATTTCTTCAACTGATATTACGGCCAGCTTCCGAGTGAGCTGAAAGACAGAAACTATAGCATTCACATTTGTTATCTGAAACACAAGAGTGGCTCTCAAGTTTACAATAATGAAACAGAGTGCTATAGCTTCAGTCCCATAGCTCACTCAGAAGATGGCCGAAAGATCAGTTGAAGAAACTGAATATCTGCTATATGCCAAAAATCTAATGGATCCCTATACCACTATATTTTTCTTTCCTATCACATTTGCAGATAGTGTGGCTGAAAAACTGGTGATGGTATATCAAAACATGAACATAAATTTCATTAATTTTATTGTAATGGTTATTTCTCGACATGTGTGCAGACTGGGAGGAGTAACACCTGTGAATTTATTTTTCTCAATTTCAAAAAGTTTCATTACAGTTGGGCAGAGTGAAAAACAACTTGGATTCATACACTTGTCTTTTTTATAACATTTTTAGCAGACCAAACTAAATTTCCATAACTTTGTTGAAGATTCTGTAATCAGATTTCAAATCTCATGTCAAAATTACAGACATACCAATTGTAGAGTGCCGATCGAGCCTACACCTATAGTTCAGAAATTTCTCTGACAAACAGAACAATACGTATCTCCATTGTTATAATATATTATACATAATCTCCTCAATGCCAAACAATTACAGCATTCAGGCATCCACAGACAGCTATCAGTAATTGATTCAGCACAGTCTTTTCAACCAACACATGTCACATGGATATCATCAGAACTTTTTACCTTTCATGTTAAATGTTGGCTGATGTGATCAAATATACATTAAACTGTGAGGGATTTGACACTGGAATTGCTTTTGTGCTAGAAACTGTATCACAATTTCAACACTAACGGTATCATGTCTTGTGCGCAGAAACCTCTTTAACATATCTTAATGCTAAAATATATTTGTAGTTCCTGCACACGTACACTTTAGTAGCCATCATGAGATGACTGACTGTAAGCACTTAGGGCTGATGCACAAAAACTTACAGTAGATGTATTTTTTCTTACTGCTTTCCGATCTTCTTTTTTCGCAAGCTTGCAGTTTTTCTGTTTAGGAGAAACATTCTCTGTAATTTCTAAGTAAAATGGATCAGCGGCACTTTTCCGTTTTTGTTTGTGGTCCAGTGACTCAGCATCACTTATAATCATACAGTTTTGTTCCTTCAAAACTAAAGATGATGATCCTTTATCGCTGATTTTCTCCGAGTTTTTTTGTGAATTGCTCCTAATCCTTTCTTTCATCACAAAAGATGGAGTGTTTTCTTCAATTCTGCTGGTGTTTTCAGTTTTTTTATCATCCTTGACAGTCCTTGCAGAAGAAAGAATAAGTTAAGAAATACTATGGTTTTAAAAAGTGAGATTAATGAACACCAAACACAGAAAACATTTACAAAAACATTAAAAGTTATATCAACAAGTATTTATTATATATAATGAAAAATAGTCAACATACTTATTTTTTATCCAATTAGGTAGCTCACTTGAAGCTTTGTTCATACTGGAACCACTTGATGCAGACAAACGCTCTAAAATGTCATTGTCTTTCTTCGCTTGCGTATTTCGTAAGTGATTTGCAGTGACCGGGTTACGAATGGTTCCTGAAAACCTGGTAAAATGAAAATAAGGTAAGAGCCACAAAAATAACTCTGTTTCTTTAAACAATGGGAAATACATGATAGAAAAACACAATATGTAAACAGATTGCTGCTCACCACACAGATCTGGCGTTAGGTCGCAGACAGGCTCAACAAAAGGGAATACTAGAATTATTTTCAGTTCTTGGACAAACTGTTTCTTCTGAAGTAAAACTCTCACATATTCACAACAACAACAACAACAACTCTTTCTCCCCCCCTCCTACCTCTCCCTCTCCCCCCCACCCCTCTCTCTCTCACTTGTGTGCTCAGACACCAAGGTCATTGCACAGTGATCAAGCAAGATATGCTGCAGGGGGAGTTACCACCTGCTCAATTCACAATATTGGTGGAAAGAATCCAGATGGCACAGGCTGTGAAGCAGTCATTAAAGTGAAGCACACTGGGCTAGGTGACGTATTTTGCAACTGGATGGTCCAGCCGTTCTATACCCACAGTTAGGTGGTGGTCATGCAAGTGGACTGGCAGCTTGTTAAGTAGTCAAGCACACAGAATGTAGCTCAGTGGTTGCAATTATGTTTGTAGATCACATGGCCACTTCCCATATGAACCTTTCTTTGATGGGCTAGGAGATGCCACTGACAGGGTTTGACTGGGGGGGGGGGGGGGGGGGGGGGCAGGTCTTGAGCAGGGGTGGGGTAGGGACAGACAAGGATACTGTATAGGTTGGCTGGGCAGTGAAATACCACAACAGAAGCACAGTTTGTGTTGTGGAGGAATATAGGAACACAGAGTGCAATACACATCCTACAACCATCTTAGAAGATAGTTAGAAACAAGGAGAACCTATGTTTAATGAATTTGTACACAGAGAGGTACTGAAGGTAGCAGTGGTGACATACATAGAGCCAAAGGTTATATACAACTTGTACAGAAATCAAATACAAGTTATGACAGCCGAAGGGTATAAAAAGAAAGCAGTCATCGAGAAGGGAGTGAATTAGGAATGTAGCCTGTCCCCAATGTTATTCAATTTGTGCACTGACCAAGCTATGAAGGAAACAAAGGAGAAAATTTGGAAGGAATTACTGTTCAACAAACAGAAATAAGAACTATGAGGTTTGTTGATGATACTGTAATTCTCTCAGAAATGGCACTGCGCTTGGAAGAACAGTTAGATGGAATGGACAGTGTCTCAAAAAGAGATTATAAGATGAACATCAACAAATGTAAAACATGCGTAATGTAATGTAGTAGAATTAAATCAGGTGATGCTGAGGGGATCAGAGTAGTAAGTGTGACACTAAAAGTAGTAGATGAGTTTTTCTATTTGGGTAGCAAAGTGATTGATGATCACGGAATAGTTAATATCAATTTCAGTATTAGGAAGTCTTTTCTGAGGGTATTTGTCTGGAGTGTAGCCTTGCATGGAAGTGAAATATAGACAACAAGCAGTTCAGAAGAGACCAGAAGCTTTTCAAATGTGGTTTAATAGAAGAATGTTGAAGTAAACTGAATAACAAATGAGAAGGTACTGAACTGAGTTGGGGGGGAAAAACCATTTATGGTACAACTTGGCAAAAAGAAGGGGCTGGTTGATACGACTCATTATGAGGCATGAAGGCACTGTCAGTTTGGTAATGGAAGGAAGTGTGGAGGGTAAAAGGTGTAGGAGATCAAGGCTTGAGTAAAATAGGAAGGTTCAAATGGATGTAAATTGTGGTATACCCGGGCCGCTGAAACATTGCACTTGATGTTTGCGTATGAAGCTGGCAGCGTAACAGAGTAACAAGTGAAGAACGATAGGCACTAGGCGTTCAGCGTGGGGCGCCAGCCAATCACAGCGCAGTAAGCTTGCTGTTACTCACGTGCTGTGACATCAAAGTTCCCGCGTTGCCGGCTTTGTTTAGTGAATGTGTATACAACGTGAATTGTATGTTGTTTACCGCGTGTTTTCGTTGTACTGTGTGCTATATCATTGTGACTTTTGTTACGTTGTGAGTTTACATACTTGGAAAATGCCACCGAAAAGACTTCGTTCACCTAGTGACAATCCTTTGCGTCAAGGGGTGCCGCTAAACAGCCAGGCACTGGAGTTACTATGCAGAACTCTTGAGTTTTACGAGCAGGAGAAAAACTACGTAAGCATTCATGGATAGCCATTAATTCCTGCCGACAAAGTGGTGGAACGTATGTCGAAAACTCTTGGTATTAGTGCAAGAACCGTAGTAAGTAAGGGAGTATTACTACAAAACTTGGAAGATACTGAAGTGAGCCGTAATGATTCCGAGCTGTCTGGATCAAATAATACATTTTTATCAACCCCGAGAAAGACGAAAAAGCGGCCTAGTCCTATCACAGATTTGGATTCTTTCCAGACTGATGCAGTTCGTAGGCATGTTAATGCTTACTACAGCAGAAAAGAGTATCCAACTGTAGCTAAGTTATTAATATCTTTAAAAGAAAGTGAACTCTTCAGGGGTGGTAAAACATCGCTAAAAATTGTGCTAAAAAATATGGGTTTCCATTACAAAACGCTAGACGGACGCAAAGTACTGTTAGAGAGGGCACATATTGTTACCGCTCGTAGCATTTTCTTGCACAAAATTGTGGGCAGAGACATTCATTCCATAATTTGGCTAGACGAAACGTGGGTTAATGCCGGGGAAGGTGTCAGTAAATGTTGGACGGATAACACACCCAGCAGCAGCGGCCATCAGCTGACGGGAAGAGGAGCTAGATTAATTGTGGTCCATGCAGGCTCCTCCAGTGGTTTTGTCCCTGACGCACTTTTAGTTTTTAGATCAAAAAAGACTGTTGATTACCATGAAGATATGGACCATACACGATTTGTTGAGTGGTTCAGGAACCTTTTAAAACAATTTCCTGTCCCTACAACAATTGTAATGGACAATGCTCCATATCATTCGGTGATACAGAACAAAGCCCCAACCACAAATGATTGGAAAGAAGTTATGGTGAAGTGGTTACAGGCTCGAAATATTGCAGCGTATATGAGTATGACAAAGGTTCTTTATATTCTCTTGTTAAAGAAAATAAGCCTATGACACCTACATATGTAGTAGACGTAATTGCCAAGGAGCAGGGTCATACTGTAATAAGGCTGCCACCATATCACTGCCATTTCAACCCTATTGAGTTGATAAGGAGTGATGTAAAAATGTATGTAAGGAACAACAACAAGTCCTTTACAATAACAGAAGTGGAAAAGCTGTTGCGTGAAGCTCTTGTGACTGTGGATGCAGCCTCATGGAGAAAAAAAGTAGAGCATGTCGAGAAGCTTATACAAGCAGCACAGACAATAGAAGGCATTATCAGTGGCCATGAACAATTAATGATTTGTCTTGCTGATGACGACGATGAAGACGGTTTTAGCGATGAATCGGACAACAGTGACGATGGTGAGCTGGATGGAATTGCGCCATTATCGCTGTAAATTGGTGAGTGAAAAATTACTAATATTGGTTATTTATCGCAATCTCGGTTATTATTTATTTTGTAAACTACGTACATTATTGATTTTAAAGTACCAGTCGTCAGATGCTTGTTTTTTGTATTTCTTTGCTCCGTTATCGAAAGGGTGCGCATTGTTATGTTTTTACATGCATTATTATACGGTTGTTTACTTCCTGTCATTGTAGTACAACTAAAAACGAGTTCTTATATACACTGTAATTGCTCAATCGCTTTCATTTACGAGATGGGACGGAAAACTGTATCGTCTGCTGTTGCAACATCGCTATTACAGTATAGCCAACCTAACTAGACAAAAAGCGAACTGTCAAGTGCAATGTTTCGCCAGCGGGGGTATAGTTATGCAGACTGTAGTGTTCAAAAGGAGCTTTGAAACACTATGTGGTTATTTCCACTGGGTGATATCAGGTATGTTGTTAATGTTAGTCGTAATTGTCTTTGCTTTCCATTTTGTTGTACTCAAGAAAGGTGTATTTGTTGTGTTTTGTTTCATGTTATACCCATGAGAGTGGAAAAGACATGCTGCCGTCACGGCCCTGTCTGGAGCTGGCCAATATTGCAGTCCAGGACAGCTAGCCAATAGGAGGATCCCTTGGAAGATTTTTCCAATACTCTTATCACATTGTTAAAATGTCAAAATAAATGGTGAAACAATGTTATAACCACTTCAGTAGAGATGATCGTACCATGAACAATAAACTGTGAGTGTATCACTCAAATTGTGTTGATTTTTACTGTTAGTAAAGAAAAAGCATTTACGATGATTTCTGAAGAATACTTGGAAGTTACTGAAATCTAAACTACAAAGTTCAATGATGTGAGTCTGGGTTTTTAGGAGAGATTTTTTCTTCGAATTGATTGAAAGTTAATTCAACATAGGAAGAGAATTAGAGGCACAGGAAAGGAGAAGAATATTTAATTAACATAAAAAATTGATTTTTTTTTTGTTATATAAACAGTTTACTCAAAGGAGAAGTTAATAAGATTTTGCTTGTAATGTAAAATCATAAGCTGTACCTAAACTCTGAATTCTAAGGCAGAACGACAGAGAAGATTGAAATAAATCATGACATTGCACTTTCAAGAGACATTTCATGTGCTTCTATTAGAAATTACATTACTGAGCAGTACTTCCTGCAAGTGTTAACTGAGAATAATGTGCAATGGACTTCACTGGTAGTTCTGTAATCTCTAAAGACTTTTCAGTAACTGTGCGATACATTATGTGAAGTTAATTTTTTTTTAACCAATTTAGAAAAGAATATTACATGTAGATACTGGAATTCTACGGATTAATATCTCTGGCTACGATTCATTATTAAGGGAAGTTATGATTGCAGATAAACTGAATCACATCAAGAGATATGTTAATCAAAGATGTTTATTTAAAATTTGGAAGATGAATTATCCAGCTATGATTATCCAGAGTTGTGAGGACAGTGTAGTAAAGAGTTACTGATACCAGAGAGTACATTTAAAGATTGATATAATAGCGGTGGCATTTTGTTTCAAGAAAATTGCAACTTTTGGGACAAACCTGGAATAACATGACCAGCAGTACAAAGATTCTGGGTTTTCTTTATTTGAAGGAAAAGGATCTGCAAGACTGAATTGAATCCATTATTTGAAGATGTTACATTGTTGCAAAGACCAAATTTTTTTTTATGTGTTGGGCTCGTTTCTGATATGCGGAGACACACACACTTCTACGGCTGGCAGACCACGATCTAATAAAGAGATAACAATTATACACAAATCCTCATCCATTTCGAACATCACTGCTGTGGAAGATTTTATGTTCACCTTTTTGTAATGAAGAAATGAGGACAGAGTCATACATCTGATTTGAAAATTCATGTCTACGACTAGCACACTGCACACTGGTTGGGCAAGTATTGACATGCCTGGTAAAATGTATGTCAAAGAAAGCTGAAGAGGCTAATAGGGCATAAACTACCATGGAGAGCTGTGTCAAACCTGTTGTTGGACTGGAGATGACGACAACAGCCACCACATTCTAGTCAAAAGGTAGATCGTAAATTTTTGGTTAATATTTTTGTACTCCATTGTTGTGAGTTCAACTGGAATTGACTGATGTTTCAATGGTCTCTGTGTAATTTTAGTGGGAAACATAACACTGGTTAGCACATTATATTGGAAGGAAGAAGCAACCTAAACTTACTTTTTTTTCCATAGGGGGACAAAATGCATTGTACAAAGAGTTTTCTTTAAGTTACCTCATATCCGTCCTGTGTCATTTGTCAAATAGAATAATAGTTCAATAACAACAATGTCTACTTCATTTCGGATGCTTTCTTTAAATCACAACAGAAACTGCTGATTTTACAGGCAATTTAAATGTGAAAACTTGCTGAGTTCACGTTGATCTACACTTTAGTTTCCAGCACACGCAAGTTGTAATTATTGAATACTATATCAACAAAAATTTTGAAATAACTTTCTGGTTACCTGATTCATATAAATGAGGTGAACCATTTAGGGAAAAGTCCCAGTTAATGAAGTAAATATTGAAGTAATTGGTGATTTGTTAAAGGTTTTTCTGTAACAACATCTGACTACCCTATCACATGCTCGCTCACACAAACACAAATTGTGTGCCACCCACTTCTACATACAACACAAACATTATGAAGTGCACATGCACAAAGAGATTTATTACAAGTGCAGGTACCTCACAACATGAGTTCACAAGGTTCTTGGTTACCCCGCAGCCTAAGCCTGTAAGACATACGCTTAAGGCAAGAAAACTACCTTCATATTCAAGAGACAGACTTAAGGAGAACACCAGCATGCATGACATCACGTGATTCAAAATAAATGATTTTTGATAATTAACATTTTTATGTTGATTTCAAAACTGTTCTCAGGACGACAGTGAAATTATTTCATTTTATGTTATAAGAATTTTAGTATCGCAGCAAATGCCCTCTCTCTGTCAGATTCCTTCTTTGGGGAGGACAGAAGAATTTGTTTGCGAAGATTGGACAAGAAAGGGAGCAGGGACGTGCACGGGAGGGCTGAATGAGATGTGAGGTTGGGTAAGTCATTCAGAATACAACCATCTTGTATGAGGACCTGTAGCACGAATGAAGGAAAATGTGACCCGGTGTGGCAGATTGCAAACAGTACATTAGTAAGAACTGTGCCACATTCAGTTCAGAGATTACAGAAGGGAACAATAAAATAAAAACTAAGGGATGGATTAGATGAATATGACAAGGTAGGTGGAAAAGATAATAGCAAAAATGCATATAGCAAAAAAGAGAGAGGAAGAAATACAACAGAGGGAACAAAACAGTGAAAAAACATAAAACAGAAAACAAAAATGGACAGGCTTCTGTGGGATACCATGAGAATAAATTAAAATAAAATAAGGTAGAATTCAAGACTGCGGGTAATCTCACTGTGGGGCATGACTTGATGAGTCTATTGAGAACCATTCAAGGTCTGGGTTATGCCAGATAATGAAGGCAGTTCTTCTGACTCTTTCTGAAAGTATGAGCTATACTTGAAAGTACTGGTAGGAGTGGGTGCATAGTGATAGAGGATGCCCATCATAATTAATGTTGGATAAGGTTAGTCAGTTATTTCACCGTAGATATCAAGGCTTTAAGGAAGGCAGTGTCCGACATGGAAAGGGTGGTAGCTGTCAAACTGAATATTTTGTAGTTTGTTTTTTAGTGTGATTTGTATTTAAGTTTGGATGCAAACTTCAATGGCTTACTGGTCAACGTCCAAAAGGTAGCTTGGAGGAGAACTTTGTGAATTTCTAATTACAAAATTAACTGAAAACCACTGGGCACAACACTGCCTGTCGAATTGGTGTTCCTGCATTATAATTGTCCCCTGTGGTATTCACAGACATCTTATAAATAGCTGTAACTTTGAAAAGGGGAAACTTTCAAAATGGCAAAAAGTGTAGATTTGAACCACGTATACTAGCTATTTTCATGTACAATTTCAGGTTCATCAGTTTGACTGTGATTAGCAGAACACATACATACACCTCATACCTATAGACAGCTGAACATTTATGTATCCTTCCACTTCAGATGCTCCACATGTTCTCTTTTTTCCTCTTGAGATCTATTACATTTTTCTCTCTCCATTTATCAATTTGTATTATTCTTTCAATTATATGTTTTGTCAACTTTGTCTACTCTATCCTTACTTCTCAGTCACCTAATTGCCTATATCTCCCTTCCATCATCTCTGAGCAGAAGCTTAACAGTGCTCACCAATGAAATATTTTTTACCATTTTTGAAATATTTTCTACCATTTTCTTTGGCATGTTTCCTTCATCATCAGTTCTCCTCACCCTCATACAACACTGGTTCCAAGTAAACTGACTTATTACTAATCCTCCTCAAATCAATCTCTCATCTTCCCTGAATAAGAAACCAGTGATTCTACTAGGAACATATTAAGCGTGTTATTTCATAGCAGTAGTGAAACAGAGAAAATTATGTAACTGTGAGTACGACATACTGAATTAGAAATGTAAAGTGCCTTACCCCATAGCCTGCATACTGCCAGATGCCTTACTGCCTATGCCACATCCTGGACCAGCTGCTGGACTGAGTCGTGACAATACAAGTTTGTCATGGGCCAACTGCTTCTGACTTGGTTTTGCAGGTGTTTTCACATAGCTTTTGCCTCCATAAAAGATCTAGAAGTTAAGCATACAAGAAAAAATATTACAAAAAAAGATTAAATGTACCAAAAGGGAAATTCACTAGAGAAACCTATCTAATTATGAGACAGAATAGCTGGTCATTATTTACAGTCATGCAACATAATATCAGTACTGTTGATAGGAACATATTTTTTACACACACTGTCCAAGCTTTCAGAATTATTATGGATGAGAAGAGGGGATATGTCGAGGGAAGGTTAAAAAGGAGGGGCAAGTCACTCAGATGCCTGAATGAGTGGGACACAGTCGTTTTTGCAAGTACCTAACAGCAGTACAAAATAATAATATGCAGATTTGGTATTTAAGTGCAATAACAAGATAAATATTTATAACAACCAGAAGGTTTGTATTCATAATGCAGGTCAAAACATGGTAATTATCATCGCAGATGTGCAACGTTGTTTCCGTTGCTTGAAAATCTGAAAGATAAAGATTTATGCCTGAGTATTACTTGAATGACATTCAGAAGGTTTACCAGAACAGAAACTACTCACGATTTAGGATGCCACACATCCCTCCAAAATGCAGTGACTAAATCACTATCCAATATTTTATTTCTCACAATAATGAATGTTCGTGTTCATTGCTGAATAGTTAAGAAATATTATGGAAAACTTATCCAACAAACATCTTATTTTGAAATTTTATTTTATACACTATTTCTTTCAGTATTGTAGTATCATATTATCAAATGCAAACAAAACCCATATGTTCTACAACCAAACTCAGTCATGTGGAACAATCATTACATATTACATATTCACGGAAAGTTTAATCCATGTTTGGTGTACAAGAATCAGAGACCCCATCCATTCATAATGTTTTGAAAATCTTTCCAAGAAGAGTTTCAGCAATGTGTAACAAGTCAAGGTACACAAAACAGAAGCAACCTTACAAATTTCATCTGTACATTACATTAACAAGAAACTATAATTACACTGCTCGTTAAAATTTTTCCTAATACTAACCGTAACCTAATAGAATTAGTACGAAATCCACTACTTTAAAGTAAACTGCTCCTTCTTCGCGCTTTCTAATACCAAGCGTAACTCAACAGAATTAGCAGAAAATTCACTACTTTAAAAAAACTTCTCCTTCCTCAGTTATATTAAATAATGGCTGTTTATCACTACTGGTAGCTTAATATTTAAATTAATACATCCTAATCTTACAAAGAGAATTGTTTACTGTGAATGGATAGATATTTCTAATTTCTTGCTTTATGTTAGATGTGAGTTTGGTGAAGACCTTTGCACAAGTATACATAATTCCACTATGAACTATAGAAAAGGAGGCAGTGACTAAATGAAAATTATTTTTGTGTTATGTACCAGAATTTTACAAATTTTAACTGAAACTGATTTTTACTATCAGCAACAAAAAACATTAAAGAGTGTAATAAATCCAAGATCCTTCTATAGATATCTGCGAGATATGTAATCATTTGTTTTACACAGTACTGTTGCTGTTTGTTTGTTTTCGCTTTAGGTGCACTGCCTGAGAAGTACCTTCATAAGGTAACAAGGAGTATTTTCTAGTCTCTTCCAACAATTTTACAACACATACCTTTCCACTGCTCACAATACAGATGGGTATAAACATTTCCATTTCAAATATGTCAGAAAACTTGTTCTAAAAATTCTATTTAGTTTATCAAAAGCACTTTTCAGACATTTCTACTCTCGTGCTTACTTCATGTGTTATACATACAGTCACCTCTACATATAAGAATATAGCAAATGGTATTATGGCATCTATGTTGTACAATTTTCTTTTCCATGTGTTGATTATCTATTATTTTCTGCCCAACATCTAACTTGCTCTGATTGTCTTCTATATGTTGTTGAAGTGCACCTCCATCAGAGCCAAATAGTACAATGTCAACATAAATAAAGGGTTGTTTAGTTATGTTCCATTATCGCTTACTCCTTCATTTCTCCAGATTAAGGATATGGAAAAGTCCTCCCGGATGGTGAAAAAAGCTTTACTGACACAAAATCTTCTTCTATGTTCCAATTCTAAATGTTCCACATTTCTAATGTATAGAACATGAAAAATTTCACATAAACTATAAGGTAATAAACAATGTGAACTCTGCAGTTTTTAAAATCATATTGTGAAAGCAAAATTTTCAGTTAAATCTGGCATTTTTTCCACCCCCACATAAAAAAATATTATTAATCTGAGGGCAGGAGTCTACTACCATTGGTAACTATTACCATTGGTAACTCACAGTTATTTGATGCTGAAATTGGGTCTTGGCTTTTTCCTGAAGGCTGATGTTCCAGTACAAACTTAAAATGATTGTTCATTAGTGATTTGAATAACTGATGCTCGAGATGTGACATCTGATGACGTGTTGTAAGACTGAGCGGAAAATAGTGGACTTTGACTGTGACTTTGGCAGCTTTAATCAATGAATAAATGGATTCTACTACTGTGTACAAGTTTATTAGATTGTGATGATAATCAGGAATCGATCAGACTACAATGCCATTTTCCACCTTCTCACGTGTGTACAGACTTTTTCAAATCATCGTGACTGAAGTATACAACTATTTTGGTGATGGTTTCAGACTGCTTGATTATTTATGAGTGTGCAGCTACCAAATTTGGAGCCTGAAGAATGTTGGCAGACATTAGGTCACTAGCATGATTGCATCATATTACTGTCCGACGATTCAAACTGGATATTGCAGACTGCAATGGAACATCTAAACATTCCATAATGAGTTTCAAATGGTTGCATTCACACAAACTGTCAATGTAATGTCACTGACAACAAATGTTGCGAAGTAAGTTTTGATGTTGACATCATTTGTTATCTTTGGATGTTAACATATTATTGCTGCACATGATGTTAAGAATATCTGTACTAGACGATAAGTATTAGATTTTATGCTATTGTTTTCATTATGACTTATTTTATTATTTGCTTTGTTTCCATGACATACTGCAAAGGATACTTGAGGACTTCACACTTTTTCTTCAACAGTTCTCCCAGAGAAGACTTAATACCACAAAGCAAAAAATTATTTGTTTGACAACATCTGGGTAAAGAAAAAGCCTGCACTGTACATAAATAAGAACACAGTTTTGTAATGAAAATTGCTTCAACAGTCATCTTTACTGAGAGAGACAAATTTTTCTTCTTCTCCAGCCTCTAGATATGCACTCATGGACATATGCCTCTTCCAAAGATTTACATGTCACTCTTTGCTGGGCAATCCAAATCCAGTTTTTTCCTGCATGTCATTGGCTGATCAGAGGATATTCGACACTAATCTTTGACTCCCTCAGATGTCACTGCATCGGTGTTTTGGCCCATGTGTAAAATTATATCTGGCCATGTGTTCTGCCCAAAACCACTTCAGTATCTTGACAGTGTCATAGACTTCCATTCTTTTCCTTCTCTCTTCGTTCTTGATCCTTTCTCTCAAACTCACTCCAAGTATGCTCTCTCTATACCCCTTTGACAGATTCAGAGACAAATTGCATTCCTTGTAAGTGTGTTTCGAGCCCTTATGTTGTCCCTAGCAGGAATCATAAACCTTCCTTTTTAAATTTATAGGGAAAGTCAGTTTATAGAGAATCCAAACAAGTTTCCCAAATGCCATCCACATGAGGCTGATTTTCCAGGTGATCTCTGCTGTCCATTTATCTTCCCCAAGCTGGGTTTTATGTCCCAGATAAATGTATTCGTTTATTACATCTACAGCATGGTCTTCGATGAAGACCATGATACTGACAGAGCTCATGACTCATCCTATGAAGGTTAATTTTGAGCCCTACAGCTTGGGAAGCTTCTTTAAGAAGCTGAGAGAGAGCCAACGTAAATACTTTTGGATTAAAGGAGGTTACTCACTGAAAAGCAGATGCGTTAAGTTGTTGCCAAGCACACACGACGAGATAGAGGGGGCGGGGGGGGGGGGGGGGGGGGGGATTGTTAGCAGGGAACGATGGGATGTGGGGTGGGGAGCAGAAAGAAGAAGAGCCCCACACACACACACACACACACACACACACACACACACACACACACACACATGCCTGTGTTCCTACATGGCGCCAGCAGGACTCACAGCCTTTTTTGTCGTTCTTTGGTAATAACAAAAAAAGGATACATAGTCATTAACAAAAAATTATATCTACTGACAAACAAATATTGTTTGTTATATCTGTAAGCACCCGCTTCTGTAGCTGAGAAACTAGCACACGCCAGAGCAGTTTGGTCAACTTGGAAGTAGATGGTTTGAATTCTGGAGGTAGAAGAAATTTTCATCACTAGTACTTGGACACACAGGGGATAAAAGGTGGTGGTATAAAGTTCCTAACCAGTAGACTTTCTGTCAATGTCCCACGTTAAATTTCAAACCTCACAGCAATGTCTCATGGAGTGAAGGCATGTGACACTACAATGGTGATCTGCCTGTCAGATGGGGCTGTTAGGTTTGGAGGTTCCCTTGGTGTGGTATGAGAGAAATAAGTTATGTGCCAGCAACAGGTTACAATCCCCCCCTTTTCTTCATTTATAACAACACAGTCACAGCACTACATGTTATATCCTAGCCAGTAATGCCACCCGAGCCCGCTGCCAAAAGGTTGGCAGCATCAAAGTCCGGACGCCGTCCGCATAAGCAGCGCCAGCGAGACAGGAAATCGCCGCAAGTCTGCGCGCGCCACCGCTGGCTTCTGGCTTCTTAAGCGCTGGAGTCGCGAGCGCTAGGACAGTTCTGTATTCGCCGCTCAGTTGTATACTCGCCACCGAATTGTGTACTGGCTAGTCAGTTGTGTGTTCATCGCAGCAGAGTTGTTGTTTGTCGTCAGCCGACGCTGACCTAGCCGCTCTGACTCGAACTAGACAGATTTCTGTAGACACGGAGTCACTATTGTGTTTCTGTATCTTCGTCAATAAAGATAAGTACCGACTTTTATTTAATCAGAGTGTTTGGGTTTTCATCTTTCTGTTCACTGTTCCAGCGGACCGGTCGGCCCGCTATTAAAAGTGTGGCGGTGACTTCGTACGTAAGCCGTTTCTACAGCGGATTGTTTGTCGCTACGAACACCGCCACAAAACTGGCGACGAGGTCTTCCGAACTCGTGTGCAGGGCTGGTTCAACTTGTTCTTGTTATACTAATTATAGAGATAAATTTTGGGGGCTGGTTTAATTTGTGTTCACTATGTCTGCCGAATTACAACAGTTGATCTTGTTACAGAGTCAGCAAATACAAAGTCTGGTGGAAGCAATCGCCACACAAGCGGCTAATCCTCCAACACAAAAGGAACAAGCACAGGCAGCACCACCTTTCCGTGCATTTGATGCATCAAGAGAAGAATGGCGAGAATATTTCGCGCAGTTGCAGGCGCACATGACAGTCTACAAAATCACAGGTACTGAGCGGCAGCTTTATTTAATTTCCACTGCAGGCGTGGAAATCTATCGACTACTTTCTAAGTTGTTTCCGGAATCCCAGCCAGAAGCTTTAGACTATGACGTTGTTGTTAACAAGCTTGCTGAGTATTTCGAGTCGCGAGTTCATGTGGCAGCAGCCAGATTCAAGTTCTTCAGATTAAAGAAACTGCCACATCAATCTAATAAACAGTGGTTAACAGATTTACGGGGCCTCACCCGTCAGTGCCGATTTAATTGTGTTTGTGGAGCTTCCTACAGTGATGTCATGCTACGAGACGCTATTACTCAAAACATTGCAGATTCTCGTATTCGTGCTGCTATCTTAAAGTTGCCTGACCCGTCATTAGAGACTGTGATGAACACCATTGAAGCCCAAGATACTTTTGACTATGCTGAGTGTGAGTGAGATCAGCCATGTATTTCTCAAATTGCCTGTGCTAAGCAAGTTACGTCACGCCCGCGGCCCCACCGGCAGAGTCAGACTGTAAACACTAGCCGGCCGCGTCATGTTAAACACATTCGTCAGCCGCGTGTGCAAAATGATAGAGTTAAGTCTTGCCCTAAGTGTGTTCTTGCTCATCCTCGTGAACGTTGCCCGTTAAGAAACGCGGTTTGTCACTTTTGTCAAAGGAAAGACTGTTTGTTTGCGTAAACGCAAGAACAATTCTAGTGCTGCCCAGCCCATGGATATTCATGTTCTTCAAAGCCAGCCCGCCCAGAAGGTCGCGTTTAAAGACTCTTCCACGGTTCGTGTGGGTAATAAACTTGTTCGCAATAAGCCACCCACCCAGCCCTCTGCTATGCGACCCAAGCGTAATTCAAACGCTGTAAAAAGTAATGTACAGACTGCAAGTGAAGCGGGAGTTGTTGTTCCACCCGCCCAACCCACGAGTTGTCGTAAGCAGCGAACACGCGCTAAACGCGCTGATTTTGTGTCTTCCGCCTCCACTGCACCGATCCAGAGACAGTGTAATAAACTATTTGTGAAGCTACGCATCCAGGATAAGACCTTCAATTTTCAATTAGACACTGGTGCGTCTGTGACTCTCATAAATAGTGCTACGTATGTGGCTATCGGCCGCCCTAAACTTTCAGTGGCAAAACATTCTTTGGCTACTTATAGTGGAGAACAAATTCCTGTGTTAGGTGTATGTAGCGTGCCAGCCACATTCCGTGGCAATACAAAAACAGTTTCATTCACAGTGCTCCGCGCTACAGACAGTGTAAACATTTTCGGATTACACTGTTTTGACTTGTTTGGCCTGTCTATCCAAGACAATGTGTTGCAAATTAATTCTGTTGTTGTTCCTCAAGACAGCATAACTGATTTGTGTAAACGATACAGTGACATATTTAAAGACGAACTAGGTTGTGCTGCTAACTTTGCCGCTCATATTACGTTAAAAGATAATGCTCAGCCTCGATTTTGTCGTGCTCGTCCAGTGCCTCACGCCCTCCGGGCACCTGTAGACGATGAAC
Organism: Schistocerca piceifrons; assembly: GCF_021461385.2. Lineage (NCBI taxonomy): Eukaryota > Metazoa > Arthropoda > Insecta > Orthoptera > Acrididae > Schistocerca > Schistocerca piceifrons. The sequence goes on along the minus strand of NC_060139.1, from coordinate 713,474,358 downwards.
TTCGTCGTTGGCAAAACAACGGTGTTATTCAACCCGTTTCAGCGAGCCAGTGGCCTTCTCCCTTAGTTATTATAAACCGTCTGGCAAGTTACGTTTGTGTGCTGATTTTAAGTCGACAGTTAATCCTCAGACTGTCATTGACTCTTTTCCTTTGCCTAGACCAGACGAGCTGATGGATAAGTTAGGGGAAGCTCGTTTCTTTTCCAAAATTGATCTCCGTGAAGCATATTTGCAATTGCCCCTCGACGAGCAATCACAACAGTATTTTGTCATAAACACGTCGTTGGGGTTGTTCCGTTTTCTGTGTTTGCCTTTTGGTTGTGCGTCAGCTCCAGCTGTTTTTCAGCGTTTTTTGTCACAACTTCTGGCTAATGTGCCATCGTGTTGCAACTATTTAGCCGATATTGTTGTGTCCGGTCGGACGCCTGCTGAATATTTCCGTAATTTGGAGTGTTTGTTTAAAGTGTTGTCTCAGGCAGGCCTACGTTGCAACATCGATAAATGTTCATTTTTCCTTACGGAGATGGAGTATCTGGGACATGTTATTAATGCTCAAGGCATTCATCCCTCCCAGTCACATTTAGCAGCTATTCGTAATTTGCCCGCCCCTCGCAATCTGCATGAATTGCAAGCAGTTCTTGGCAACTTGACATATTATATTAGGTTTATACCTAATGCATCACAGATTGCTGCACCGTTGCATCGTCTCCGCCGTAAGAATGTTCCGTTTGTGTGGTCAGCTGATTGCCAATCAGCCTTTCAGCAGCTTAAAGAGGCTTTATTGAATGATCGTTGTCTGGTCCATTACGACCCTAACAAGCCTCTGGTGTTAGCTTGTGATGCCTCTTCTTTCGGCCTCGGTGCTGTGTTGTCTCACCGAGTCGGTAACACCGACCGTCCTATTGCGTTCGCATCTACATTGCTACACAAAGCTCAGTGTAATTATAGCCAATTGGACAAGGAAGCGTTGGCTATTGTGTTCGGTGTCACAAAATTCCATCACTACCTCTATGGTAGACCATTCTATTTAGTAACAGATCACAAGCCCCTGACGTCACTGTTTCATCCGTCTAAACCAGTTCCTCAGCGGACAGTTCAGAGACTACAACGTTGGGCTCTTTTGTTATCACAATACCAGTATGAGATACTGTATCGCCCTACAGCTTAGCATGCAAACGCTGACACGCTTTCTAGATTGCCGATTGCTGCGGATGATGTCTTCGATTCCTCTGACGGCTCTTGCCATCAGATTGACGTCGATGAGCATCAATCCCTCCGGGATTTTCCGATTGATTATCGTCAGGTGGCACATGAGACAGCTACGGATCCTCATCTGAGTTTACTATTACGTTTTGTTCAACGTGGTTGGCCGTCCAAGGCAAAGGACATATCGGATCCTGTGGTTCGTCGCTATTATCCGCAACGTCATCTGTTGTCTGTTTCGCATGGAGTGTTGCTGTTAAGCACCGAGAATGACCAGCTTCGTGTAGTGGTTCCCCAAGTGCTCCAATCCAAGGTCCTCGACTTGTTGCATCAAGATCATTGGGGAGTGGTCCGCACCAAGCAGCTTGCCCGCCGTCATTGTACATGGATCGGCATTGATAAGCAGATTACGCAGATGTCTACAGATTGTTCGACGTGTGCCGAACACCAAGCTGCTCCGCCGCAACGCTATTTTGAGTGGGCACGCCCTGCCGGTCCCTGGCAGCGAGTACATATTGATTTCGCTGGTCCATATTGGAATTCTCGTTGGCTCATCGTGATAGATGCATTTAGTAATTTTCCGTTTGTTGTGCCCATGCAGTCTACAACGTCTGCACAAACTATACAGGCGTTGACTTCAATTTTTTGTATTGAGGGTCTTCCAGAAGTTTTAGTGTCTGACAATGGTCCACAATTTACCTCTGCTGAATTTGAAAGTTTTTGTTCTGCCAATGGCATTCGCCATGTTCTTACCCCGCCGTTCCACCCTCAATCGAATGGTGCAGCGGAACGTTTTGTACGCACATTCAAGGATCATATGGACCGCCTTCGTGCTACGCACTCTCGTCAGCAGGCCCTCATCACGTTCCTGTCGTCGTACCGGACCACACCACGCGACGGCCCTTCGCCTGCGGAGCTTCTCCACGGCCGTCGTCATCGCACCCTACTACGGTTGTTGCACCCCCCGGATCGACCCGCCGCTTCTGAGCATCGCACGCGTTTTCAGAGCAACGACGCCGTTTTTTTCAGAGTTTATCACAGTCGCCGTCGTTGGGAACGTGGTACCGTGATACGTGTCCAGGGTCGCGGTTTTTATACTGTTCAAGGTGCTACTGGGGTGCACAGGAGGCATCAGAACCAGTTGCGCCGTGCTGGCCGCCCGGATTCTGCCGCTCGTTCTTTGTCCACAGATTTGGTCCGCGGCGGGTTCCAGCCGCGCCTTCCGACTTCGCTGCCGCCCCCAGGGCAGCAGCAGCAGCCGTCGCCGCTACCACGCCGACAGCCCGTCCCGTTGATGCCTCCCGCGCAGCTTCATCCGGGAGCGTCCCAGGTGGTCGCTCCGGCGCCTGCGGTCCCTCTTCAGTCGCCACCGCCTTCGGAGCTGATGGACGTTGACCCCTCAGCCGGGCCGCCTTCCCAAGCGGTGGCTGTGCAGCCTGTCCTGCAGCCGCTTTCCTTGGGCACCCCCAAGGAGTCTGACACCGCAGCGCCTTGTCCGGCGCCCACTCAGCAGCCGTCGACGCAGCGTCAGGAGACGCTGCCTCTCTTCGTGGGTCCCGTCGCCCCGTCGCGTCCAGTACCAGAAGCTGCGCCCGTGGTCACAGGCGTGCACCCTGACCTCGGTTTTCAGTCGGTGTTTCCCGAGGCCCCACGCAGCCAATGCTGGGGTGCGGACCGGGGACTGCCACCGACAACAGTCTCCGCCCCGGTCTCTTCTGCTACGCCTGCGGCCAGATCCCTCCCCCGCCGTCGACGCTCGCCACGTCATTATTCAACGACGGTGCGGTGATTTGGGGGGGAGGAGTGTTATATCCTAGCCAGTAATGCCACCCGAGCCCGCTGCCAAAAGGTTGGCAGCATCAAAGTCCGGACGCCGTCCGCATAAGCAGCGCCAGCGAGACAGGAAATCGCCGCAAGTCTGCGCGCGCCACCGCTGGCTTCTGGCTTCTTAAGTGCTGGAGTCGCGAGCGCTAGGACAGTTCTGTATTCACCGCTCAGTTGTATACTCGCCACCGAATTGTGTACTGGCTAGTCAGTTGTGTGTTCATCGCAGCAGAGTTGTTGTTTGTCGTCAGCCGACGCTGACCTAGCCGCTCCGACTCGAACTAGACAGATTTCTGTAGACACGGAGTCACTATTGTGTTTCTGTATCTTCGTCAATAAAGATAAGTACCGACTTTTATTTTATCAGAGTGTTTGGGTTTTCATCTTTCTGTTCACTGTTCCAGCGGACCGGTCGGCCCGCTATTAAAAGCGTGGCGGTGACTTCGTAAGCCGTTTCTACAGCGGATTGTTTGTCGCTACGAACACCGCCACAAAACTACACAGTCACAGCACTACACTACAAGCACTCATCAGTCACCCACATGACACAGATACATATTTGACACTTCATAAGAGGTCAGAGGAAGGGCAACAAGGTATCACCTCAACCATTATCCATTACATAATGACTGACCTGAGTTTAGAGCTCATATTCTGGTCACATCATCTGACAAACATCGATATGTTATACCTTGCCGGAATCGTGGAAATGTCTACTTTTATTTGGTGTATGAATATTACATTTTAGTTGAAAAGGGGGGAGCATACACAGTAATATTTAAGAAAAAGGGTGTTTTTTCTGCCATTTTTTGGTGAGTGTCAAATTTGAGGAGTCATAGAAGTCAGACCACAATTAAGAGAAAAATTTCCTTTGCACAGTTTAAAGATACAACCACACTCAACTTCCAGATGAATTGTTTGTGCTTTCCAATAAGTTGTTTTGTCCCAATTATGGTGCACGTCAATTGTTGCAGTTTGCCTTATGGTGATACATATTAACAAGACGAAAAGTGTAAGTGCAAGCTCTGTTGTTGCCTTTCACTGTTGTTATGCTTTTATGCATGTAAATCTACATACAGCACTAATGTCACATATTTAATTTATTTGCTTTTGTGGTTCTATGTGCCATGTGCTCATGTGTGTTATGTTGCCAGATCTCTGAACAGTATTTCCACTTCAGTGTTCACTGTTGCAGTGTTTGCATTGCTTCCCATCAGATAGGAAACAATCATGCTCCCATTGGTTGTTGTTTATTCGTGTGACACAGTGCTCATAACATAGTTAATTCCTTTGTACTTGTGTGAAATGATGAGTCATTTATGGAGTTGTGAAAAGTCTATGGTGATCAGTTATTGTGCTTACTTCAAGGCCAAAAAAAGATCAGGGTATGAGCAGTAAAGCCAGTAAAGAGAACTTCTGAATGCCTCAGGGTTAATAAAAGTACAGTGAAGTGAATTTCAAGAGAATATAGAGTAACTTTATGTCCTGTGTCAACAAATAAGAGTTCTGGCAGGCAACAGAAGTTTATATTGGACGAGCTTACAGAGGGAGTCATAAGAAGAAAAATCCAGTTTCCAACAGTGGCACCAATGTTGGAAAATTTGAATACAGAAGTGGAAGATTTTCCTAATATGAGTGAAACAACCCTTTGCTGTGCTATTTGAAAATTGGGCTTCAGATAAAAAGGTTCAGCAAAAAACTGTGCTGATGGAAAAATAACAAAATAGCGTGAAAAAGAGATGAGTTCTTGCAGGACGTAAGACACTTGTGCAATGCTGGATGGGCTATTTATTACACTGATGAGAGTTGGTGTGGTGCAAATCATTCCACGTGGTTTGGCCGGTAGGAACAAAAAATGCCTTATGCATCAGAAAATGTATATGATTATCACAGAGTTAGAGTTCACAAGTGGAACAGCTGGAAAGGGGAAATTCAAACACCATCTGGTTCTAGGAAAAGGATTATAATGTGCCACATAGGGAACGAAGATGGGTTCATGCAAACTGCTGGCTTATGTTTTATTGGCCAAAAGGAGGTGATGATTATCATTCTGAAATGAATGACACACACTATAAAGAGTGGTTTAGTAGTGTTCTTGAAAAATTACCAAACAGATCTGCAGTTGTTTTGATCAAGCTCCATATCACACAACGATATATCATAAAATCCACCTATGAAATGGAGAAGGACTCTATTGTTGAATGGATGGAAAGCAATAACGTAGAGCTTCAATCAAATGCCATGTCATACAAAAACACGCTGACCACACTTCAGGGTGCAGGAGTACCTTTTGGAAAGTATACTGCGATCAGTGGACAAGGAAATTAAACTTCTGTGGTTACTTGTAGCACACTTCGAATTGAGTGTCATTTTACTTATCTGGGCATTTTTCAAGAACAAGGTAGCAATGGAGAACAGGAATTTTAAAATAAATAGTACTTTACAGTTGTGTTTTCCAAGTATCTGGAGGATTTCAGTGAGTCACATACACAAACTTCAAGAGTCCACTGTCTTGACATAGCAATAAAACTATTGCTAATCCAAGCAGATCATTGCAATGACAGCAGCAAGATCTCAGACAGCAGCAAGATCTCAGCCAGCAGTAAAACCAATTAGTGCAGGTATTATTTCAGTCATCATTCTTTACTGCAAAATTTATTCGAGCTAATCAACTTTTCCATTTATTGTTGAAACGTGCTGTACAAATGTTCAATTATCTGAGCTGCTTGCATATTGAGCATTCATTTGCAATTTCCTGTATTATTTCCATCTACTCACAACAAAACAAAAACTGAACATGCCAATGCTGTACTGGAAAGCCATTATGAATCTGCGTTCTTTGCTGATGAACAGACACATATGGTGCATTACAACAGTGGCGGTGCCCTGGTGTGATAACACACTCCACCACAACCTCACATATATTGCAGCTACTAACACAATTGATTTACAAACTCTTAACTAACAAACATGAAAGTATTGATTAGCAAAGGCATATTGTGTAAACCATAAAAGTTCAAGATTAACGCCAGTTCCATCTTAGTCATAATAACTACAATGGTAAGCTCAATGGCAGCGTCCTACATTTGACATTATAGCATTAAAACGAGTAATTAAAATAAAAATCTCCCTGTAAATAGAAAAATGTTGTATCTTTAACCTGGTCAAGGAAATTTTTCTCCTAAGCATGCTCCGATTTTTGTGTGTCCCTAAAGTTGATACTCACTGAAAAAACAAAAAAAGCAGTTTCTCTTATATATTAACACGTATATCGTCCCATTTCTTCTAAGATTTAATATTCAGTGACAAAATGTTGTTGTTGTTGTGGTCTTCAGTCCAGAGGCTGGTTTGATGTAGCTCTCCAGGCTACTCTATCCTGTGCAAGATTCTTCATCTCCCAGGACCTATTGCAACCTACATCCTTCTGAATCTGTTTAGTGTATTCATCTCTTGGTCTCCCTCTACAATTTTTACCCTCCATGCTGCCCTCCAATACTAAACTGGTGATCCCTTGATGCCTTAGAATATGCCCTACCAACTGATCCCTTCTTCTAGTCAAGTTGTGCCACAAATTTCTCTTCTCTCCAATTCTATTCAATACCTCCTCATTAGTTATGTGATCTACCCATCTAATCTTCAGCATTCTTCTGTAGCACCACATTTCAAAAGCTTCTATTCTCTTCTTGCCTAAACTATTTATCGTCTACGTTTCACTTCCATACATGGCTACACTCCACACAAACACTTTCAGAAACTACTTCCTGACACTTAAATCTATACTCGATGTTAACAAATTTCTCTTCTTTAGAAATGCTTTCCTTGCCATTGCCAGTCTACATTTTATATCCTCTTTATTTCGAGCATCATCAGTTATTTTACTCCCCAAATTGCAAAACTCATTTACTACTTTAAGCCTCTCATTTCCTAATCTAATTCCTGCATCATCATCAGATTTAATTAAGAGACAAAATAAAAGTAGATAGTTCCACAATTCTGACAAGGTATAACATATTGATGTTCATAATGCAATGCGATCAGAATAGGAGCTCAAAGTCAGGGGCCAATCATTTTGAAATGGATAATAGGACCTTGTGGAGACAGGCAACATGAGATTCCAACATCTGCTCCCCACACTCATTCCCAGAGTGCAGGACTGACTTTGTTTAGTGTATGTATGTATATATATTCTCACTCAAATAAATGTTATTGTTAAATCCTTTCAGTTTCTCTGCAGAGTGTAGAATTTAGATATGTGCGAACTCATTCATGCTTGGGAACTAGTTCACTGCTGATCGTTCTTTTTTGGGAACCGTTCATTTTTATTCATTCACCGTTCATTTGTGCTTAGTATATGGTTCTTATGAAAAACTGAAAACTAGTAGTGTTGGTGACTGAAGGACGGAGGGCACCAAGAGGGGGCACTTGCCTCCCCCCTGGAGTACAGAATTTTTATTCATTACAGAATTCTTACAAACTTTTAGAAGTAATTTCTGTGATTCTGCAGAACCTGTCGTTTAGCCACCCATAGCCTTGTGTGGGGAAATAATATAGGGTGGCGCACGGAAAACCGGCTCCGAGTACAGACTGCTCGCCAATTACGGATGATTTGTTGCCCATTACGAGAACATACAACAAACAGACAAACATGTAATAATTAGGCAGTGAAGAAATAACAAGCTAATGCAAGCAACAACTGCGAAACAATCGATGACGATGTGTAGAGAGCTGGAGAAGAGAACACGAAAATCTCACGCGACGTGCATGGGCTATAGCTGATGTAGTCTTGTAAACCTGTTGGTGGCTGTTTCCCACTTAATAGACCACAAGTGTCTTGTATAAAATTCTTCGTTTCGACTTCCACTACATAGCTATGCTACGTTGTAAACAATAATCGTTTACACCCTATATATACTCCATGTTGTCTCAGAGTTCGTAGGCGAAGTAGAGACTTTATGGAAGCATAAAATAAAATGTGGTTTTCTAATACTTACATCGCACACTTAGTAAAAATTAGGTTTTTATCTTGCATTATTAACATTAATGCAGCAATAATAATAATAATTAAGTGTGCAGTAATAAAGTTTTTGGTTTGAAAGCTCCTTCTGAACAAATGTCTTTGAGGTAATAAGTATATATGATTTTATGGCAAATCTATGTCTTTTCAAATGGAGAGGCACCGCTTTTCCTACTGAGCCAAAATGACCCACAACCCACTTTTCTTTTTCTTTCTTCCCCCCCCCCTCCCCCCCCCCCCACCCCAGAGAAACCAAACTAGCAGGGGTAATGCAAATTGGAAACAACCAAACTTAAAAATAATTAGAGCCTTCCTAAATGTAACATTTTGTATATGAAAGACACACAAAAATCGTTTTATATGAATTTTCTTACACTAAAAATTAAGCAAATTATTAAAAGTTAGCTGCTAAATAAAGTCGATGAAACCAAAAAATATACGAATAACAAAAAAAACTTGCCTTGTTATAAGTATGTCGTCTACTGTTCATCGATATAATGAAGTGAGCTGATATGCCCTCTTGTTACCTGAAAAGACGTACCTATTACATAAAACGCAATTTTTATGTAATTTACGTAACTATAACATACTTTTTGATTGCCGGTCGTGGACACTGAATAGCCAGAACCAAGTGCAAGAACAGTTTGGAACACAACACATGTAAAATAGGTGAGCGCAGTGAACGAAACTAACAACTGGATACTGAACTAGCTAGGAGCAGTTGGCAGTGGAACTGAGACAGGTGGTCATGCGATGAACGATGAGTGCGGCCGAGGGAGACCGAGACTGAGACGAGCACGTGACCGAGGCTGGATCGAGAACTGCCGAAGTGACCGCCGCGACCGAAGTGAACTAGTGAACTATGAACTGATCGTTCCTCGTTCCCAGGAACTATAAGTGACCGCCGCAACCGAAGTGAACTATGAACCGATCGTTCCTTGGAATTCGTTCCTCGGTCTTTTCGTTCATCTTGGTGAACCGTTCCTTTACACCCGTTCGTTCGCGAACTACCCATCTCTAGTAGAATTTACCAAACTATTTTTGTCATGAGAACCAATTGATTATTTTTTTTTTTTGCAAGTAATAAATCCTACTACCACTGTTAATTTCTTCACACTGACACTAAATTTTAACAGTTGGATTTTACAGTATTGGTAAGAGCCATACTGTGTCATACTGATGTTCTGTCTAGTGTTAACACAGTACCTACTAATGGTGACATTCTTTTCCAGTAAGTTCAGTGGAAATACAGAAACAAATGGCCCAGCTTTTAAATAAATAAATACACATCGAAATCATGTAAGCCATGTTCATAGATAGGAACCGAATATAACTGCAATTGCTCCCCCCCCCCCCCCCTCCTCCGCACCCTCCCACTCCACAGAAACTTCTGAAGTTACACAGTGTTGAACCCTGTCTAGAACAGTTCCGACTGCCTTCACAAAGGGATCCTCCTCCCTTCCCCCAAAACCATCCCTTGCAGACATTTCAGGAATTCCTCACATCCAGTGTTGCCTCCCAGTCCTTCTTGAAGAACATCCCGACAACCCCCAACATCACCCCAGCTGAATCCCGTGCCATTAAGGAGCTGAAAATAGACCGCTCTATTGTCATCCTCCCGGCGGATAAAGGCTCCACAACTGTCGTACTTGACCGTGTGGAGTATGTGGCAGAAGGACTGCGTCAACTCTCTGACACCTCAACCTACAAAGCTGTTACCCAGGATCCCATTCCCTCCATCCAGACTGAGCTGCAAAAAATCCTAAAAATCCAAGGTCCCTCACAAGACCTCACAACGGCTTCCATAGACTTACTCACTCCACCTGAGCCACGTACCCCTACCTTCTACCTATTACCCAAAATACACAAAGAGAACCATCCTGGCCGTCCCATTGTAGCAGGCTTCAAATCCCCAACCGAACGTATCTCAGCTCTGGTAGACCAGCACCTACAACCTGTCACCCGCAGACTCCCATCCTACATCAAAGACACAAACCACTTCCTAGAATGCCTCAAACCCATTCCCACTCCTCTCCCACCTGAAACCTTTCTTGTCACCATAGATGCTACATCCCTTTACACAAACATCCCACATACCCATGGTCTCTCTGCCCTTGAGCACTACCTCCCCTAACGCCCACCCGAAGATCTTCCAAAAACCTCGTTCCTTATCACACTTACCAACTTCATCCTCACCCATAATTACTTCACTTTTGAAGGCCAGACCCACAAACAAATCAGGGGAACGACCATGGGAACCAGGATGGCTCCCTCCTATGCCAACCTCTTCATGGGCCGCATGGAGGAGGCTTTCCTGAAGACCCAACAGCTGCTTCCCCTGGCCTGGTATAGGTTTATAGATGACATCTTTGTGGTCTGTACTCATGGTGAAGAAACACTCCTTAATTTCCTCCATAACCTCAACTCCTTTTCGAATCTGAATTTCACCTGGTCCTTCTCCAAAACCCAAGCCACCTTCCTGGATGTTGACCTTCATCTTGTTGAAGCTCACATCCACACCTCTGTCCATATCAAACCCACAAACAAACAAGACTACCTTCACTTTGATAGCTGCCATCCTTTCCACATCAAACGCTCCCTTCCCTACAGCCTAGGTATTCGTGGCAAACGTATCTGCTCCAGTGACGAATCCCTCAACAACTACACCAATAACCTGACCAGTGCTTTCCTCTCCCGCAACTATCCTGCAGACCTTGTCCACAAACAGATTTCCCGAGCAATACATTCCTCCCCGTCCAACAACAATGTTCCTACCCCCAGACCACACAGAAGCATCCCCCTTGTCACGTAATATTATCCTGGCCTCGAAAACATCAACAAATTACTCCGCCAGGGATATGACTTTCTCAAGTCAACCCCTGAAATAAGATCATCCCTTGACAAAATTCTCCCCACACCACCCAGAGTTGCCTTTCGTCGCCCCCCTAACCTCCGCAACATCCTTGTTAAACCCTAAAATATTCCCAGACTACCTTCTCTACCCAGCGGTTCCTACCCCTGTAACCGACCCCGCTGCAAAACCTGCCCCATGCATCCCCCCACAACCACCTACTCCAGCCCCGCTACTGGTAAAACACACACAATTCAAGGCAGGGCTACGTGTGAAACTACACATGTCATTTATCAACTGACATGCCTGCACTGCACAGCATTTTACATCGGCATGACAACAACCAAACTGGCTGAGCGCATGAACGGACACAGACGAACTGTCCGCCTAGGAGATGCCCAATACCCAGTAGTGGAGCATGCCCACCAGCATAATTCTGGGGACCTAGGAACCTGCTACACCGTATGTGCCATTTGGCTTCTCCCACCCAACACCAGTCCCTCTGAACTGCGGAGATGGGAACTTGCACTCCAACACATCCTTTCATCCCGCCATCCCCCTGGACTGAACCTACGTTAAACAACCTCACTCCCATTCACTCTTCAGTCTTCTCCTCTTTCCCTTTCCTCTTTAGCCATTCACGCATCTTTTCATCCTACATAGTTGTGTTTATCTTTATACTATATACCTCTTTACTTCTGTATGCATCCTCTATGGTTTGAAGCTGGCACAGTACTTACAGTAGAATATCTTTGGCTTCCCTCTGACAACCATGCCTCCATCCTTGCTACCCTCCCTGTTTACCTTTCCCTGTTGCTTCATAACCTGGGTTGTGAGTAACTGAATCCACTTTCCCCTCTTCCCTTTTTTCCCCTCTCTCCTCCCTGATTAAGGAACAAAGTTCCGAAAGCTAGGAATGTAAATTTTCAGTTCTGTTTTATGTGTATCTATCGGCTGTACTGAGCTGAGGTAAGTACTGGCCAGCCCCTCTATCTCTTTGTTAGTAATGGGAAATTTACTTCATTAACATTCTGCAATATTCACTTTTCATATGTTAATTTTTGATGTATAAACTAGAGGCAGTGCAACCTACTCTCTTATTTACCATCACATACAGCAACACATTTCAACGCTCAAGAAAATTACAAATTATATTGCATGGCTTGTATGAAGTCCAACAACTCAACTGTGCCTGTCTAAAATCTTATGTGATCAGCTAAACCATCACTACGAAAGCAGGTGCCATTTTAATGGATAGTACATTCATCTTGTCTATTTATAACGATATGTCCTACGTGATGGGCAAACAGCATTAGAGCGAGATAATTGGGACCTTAAACTATACCTATATTCACACTAATGCTGTGCTTTCAGTGGTCAACCAAGTAGTTGTTTCTACTTCATTCATACTATGTTGATAACCGATCTATATGTCTTCTGAGGAGCTGTACTCTTACAATAATATTTTCAGTGTATGCTATTATCATCTCCCCTACATGTTTCTTGCATGTAAAAATGATGATGTCACCACCCTGGCCAGTTCTTCAATTTGCTTTGTACAATGTATCAGTTTCACTGCACTGATAAGCTTGATCTCTCTACCACCAGCAGTATTTCTGAGCTTCCTCCAACACACACTTTGCCCTTAATGTTCAGTTGATCTTAATTTATGGTAGTCGCCCTCCCTCCTTGCCCCTGCCTCCTTCCCTCTACTTTTATATTTAACTTTCTACATTACCATTCTCTTTGTCTTCTTTTGCAAAAGTTTCCTTTGTGTTAGTTTCTTTCAGATTTTTTATTTTATTATTACCATTATCTTTGTCTTCTTTTGCAAAAGTTTCCTTTGTGTTAGTTTCTTTCAGATTTTTTATTTTATTTTACAATTAATTCTTCTTAATTATTAAACCTCCTACTCTGGATTACCTACTTCTCTCCACATTTTCTAATGACTTTGGTAATACTTACTGAAGTGTTTCGTGGTTAGTCTGTGAATTCACTCCATGTAAGAATGTCACCCTGTGTGTGTGTGTGTGTGTGTGTGTGTGTGTGTGTGTGTGTGTGTGTGTGTGTGTGTGTGCGCCAACTTTAACTCGTACGTAATTTCTGGTCACCATACTCAAATTACTTCCATAGTCATGCTATTCAGTACGATGGTGCCATGCTGCTAGACTACTACTACTCCTTGTTGCCATGTGCGAGTGCTGGAAGAAAACTTTAATCTGTTCAAGCTACTAAATGATGATGGTGAACATATCTCTTAGCTTGTGACAGCCTATTACAACATACATCCATCTTCCTTGGGCATTAGCAATTGAACAAGTGAGTTACACTTCTTAAAAACGATTTTTCAGTTGTTTTGCGCATTTACATTCTAGTGTGCATCTTTCTGCTCCTTGGCTCAAAGGCACAGCCAAGCCGTGATGTCTGAAGAACAAATGCTCTGCCCCAGCAGGTGGAGAGTTTTAAACACTGTCACACCTTGCCGATATCCGAAACTGACGTGACTTCTAAAAACGAGAGTGCACACTGTGAGATGTTTTCCACATTTTCAGCTCTCATGAACACCTTTCATTGGTCTAAGAGGGTAAGAGTGGAACATGTTATTCCGTAGAATCCTACATTACATCAGATCATTTATAATTCATTTCAAATTACTCATTGTTATTGCTTTGTCATTTAAGGCTAATCTTTGCCTTACTGATTACCAATAGCTCAGTCTTCATAGTACTAAAGGGGATATTATACAACGATCTGGCACAAGCAGTAAAGGTGTAGCGCAACAGTCACCTGCCATTAGAACAGATGGAACTAAGAGAATTAGTGCACACATTCTCTGTGCTTGGAAACAGAAAGCAGTTATAAACTCCTGTGAACTGTGCATGTGCAATAGACAACAGTAAATCGCGCATGCGCACAAGGGGGTACTTGAAGCATGCTTTCTGCATGTAACTGTTATGGAGGAGAAGATTAGTGTTTAACGTCCCATCAACAACGTGGTCATTAGAGACTGAGCACAAGCTCTGATCAGGGAAGGATGCAGAAGGAAAGCAGCAGCGTTTTTTCGAAAGAACTATCTTGGCATTTGCCTGATGCAATTTAGGGAAATCACAGAAAACCTAAATCCGGATCACTGGATGTGGGTTTGAACCGTTGTCCTCGCGAATGCTAGTCCAGTGTGCTAACCATTGCCCCACCTCGCTCGGTTACTGTTTATGGTTTAAACATTTTGACATTTGTGGCCAGCAGCTAACTTCAGTTTTCATACTGGAGATTTTATGAATTTTTTTAATGATTAAACTTTCATCACTGCAGCAATTAAACAAAGGCAATATTTTCTATCAGCAAACTTTCTATTACACAAGATGTTTGTGAAAAGATACTTCATACCAACTGCTTTGTATTCTGGACATGGAATGGACAAAGCAAGCATTAAGCATCCTAATTCAGGCATGCAATGAGGAAGGGTATCTGTATGACCATCATTACCTGCAGTATCATAATAAGATATACTGGAAATCAGTTACTTCTGAATAAATATGCATATACTTTATGATTTTCCATTTATATAAATAGTGCCATAATTGAAGAAAGGTCATGTTTGATTTTTTGCATCTTTTGATTTATTTCAACAAGTCAGGAAGGAGAATATGGCAGTAGTTGACAAGATAGGCCAATCACAAAATGAATAAACAAATGGTTTCATTCACACTGCCGACTAGATGAAACTGCCTCCTACATTACTCTGTCACTTGTGCTCATTCCTTCCTTTATCATAGACAGCAGCTTATCGAAATAAGCCACATCCATTCTCAGAAAGTTCAAAATTCCTGTGGATGTTCAGGCCTCAATTTCTTCCTTAGCAGGGAACACACACCACAGCCTTCATCTCTTCTTCCTAGCCAGTGTTGGACACAAAAGCATCTGACTTTTCGTTATCATTGCCACGCCCTAATCCTAAGGGTTACAGACACTGCCAGTGAAATAGCTCCAAAAACAACTTCATCGTCAATGTGCAAATTGATGCATGAACAAAATGTAGATAAACATATTCTTGTGCCACCAGTGTCATAAAATAAAAGTAATAGTCCAGCCTCTGATTCAGAACAGTAATAAGATAATTCCATGATTGCTACATAAGAGAACAACAATTACTTAGTAAATAAGAATAATAACAAAAATAAAAATATTACCTAATGAATAGGAACCTTGAACATGGACTCAGACCAGAACTATCCCACATGCATCGTGTAAGTGGGTGACCAAAACCAGTTTGCAATTCCAAACATGTACGCTAGAAGGACTGCTGTAGGGGTGTACACATTAGGTGCATCACGTAATAGGGGCTTAGGAGTGTGTAACTCCACAGCATTGTTTTTAATCTTTGCTAGGTTCAGTCAATATTTTCCTTCTTCCAAAAAAAAATGAAGTTTAAGCAAGAACATCTCTCATCGTGGCACAGTTAATTACATTAAGGAAACTATTATGACTTACTAACAATAGTGAGATATTAGTTTTAAAATATTGATTATGGACATAGTTGGTAGAAAATGTCAATGGCAGCCTGTTGTCAACAACCATCCCACAATTTGCCTGAATGATTTGGGGGGAAAAAAAGTGCGATCCAAAACCCAAATTAGGATGGCTGGTCTTGGTTAATAATCAACAGAAAACAATACACCATAAACTCCATTAATTCTGGAATTATTGGTCAAATGAGCCTTAGGCAATACTGCAGAGAATCTCATTTTCAATCTCTGTATGAGTCTATTTGCTATCAATAATGAAAAAATTTAACTGACGGCATAAATTATTAACACTGACTGATTGTTACCTCATTTTTCCCTAAAATCTTGTTTTGGAGGTTGATGCGAGATGTACTTGGAGAGATAAAATTACGTGATGTCTTCTTGTACTCACTGACGAGGTGATGAACACATACTTTGCTATCATGAGCATTTACAAAAGCTGTACAAGGGGTTCCATCCTTTTTCCTGAAGCAAAGAAAATTAACTAAAGAGATTACCTAAGTAATAACAATAATCAAATTTGCATTACAAGTCAACTAAATGTTCAAGCATACGAATTTGTTAATTGCAGTGTTTCATTTTGGCTGCTAACAGTGAACTAAAATAATTCTTGGTATCTGTATGCCATTAAAAAAAAAATACACAAAACTGTAACAGTAGTTATGTTTAAAGATAAGGCAAATGAGGGGATAATCAAAACTCTAGCATATTTTCGGTAGTATTAGTAAACTGAAATTTATAGTGCATTTTAGGGGAGGGAGAGAGGGAGGGGGAGGGGGGTGAGGGAGGGGGGTGAGGGAGGGAGGGAGGGAGGGAGGGAGGGAGGGAGGGAGAGAGAGAGAGAGAGAGAGGAGTGCCAGGGGGGGGGGGGGTGGTAGGATAACAAAGGTCTTTCTTTATCTGGTGTTTTATTTCTAATGCCAACATGTAGAATATTTATCAAAAAGGTAATGACTAATTATCATGAAAACAACAACAAATATTTGTTCCAAAATACAATATATTCTTTACTTACTCTTCGACACAATGTTATTTATTTCAGCTTATTACATAAAAATACTACAAAGTAGAAATTGTTTTTCATATAAATATTAAACGCTTTTTTTGTCACATCAAGGCATCAACTTAGAAAACATAAATGTGCTCTTGTCAAAATGAAGCACAGGGCTTGGATGTTAGAAATTTCAATGAAAAACAACAACAATTCTAGGTAATATGTGGCACCGAAAGAAAATATATCTACATTATGGTTCAAACCTATGAAGTACTCAAACATCTATGCCAGCTTCTAGTATGATCACATATCCAACATACATACCTTAACTAAAAATAAACCACGGCACAATCCAAATGGAATATAAACACTAATTTCAGAACAGAAGAGGTATTGACCAGCATTTGTTAGGGTGCTAAAGAAAGACTGCAACCTAAAGTTCAGGCAATAATCTTTTCCTACATAGCTGCCTGCTGCCCAAAAACTTTTCAGTATAGCGAGTAATGGGGTTACTTAATGACCATGATCATTATAATAAGATAATCTCGAAAGCAAACTGCGACTACAATGATACTCTCCCTGAACCAGTCGGTCAGGCTAACGTATTCCCTGCTGAATCAACCCCCAACCCAGGCATTACTTATTTCACAGGAATGTTCAGTCCTGGATAGGCAGCCATTTGTAATTGAGCTCGCATTTCCACTTCCGATAGATACAAAGTTCATAAAGGTATCTAGCTTTTAATGCAAAATGCATTAAATCGGTTGATCACAAATTGATGGGAGGTTTCAGAAAGCTATCAAAACACCTGCAAGTTGTGTAGAGAGTTACAACTGGTCATAAACTGAACGAATCACATGAGATGATCTCTGAATTTTGGGTCCTGAGATTTCACAAAGCATCATTCACACAATTTTGAAAAATTGAGCAACAGAGAGTGAGTGCAAGCTGGTCCTCATAATGTTTACAGCCAACTACCAACAGGAAATATGTTGATTCTTCATACACATTTCTTCAACCCTAAGCAGATGAGGACACATCTTTTAAAAAATATATTGTTACAAATGATGAACCTCACACATTCTACTTCATGCCTGAGACCAAACACCAATTACTACCCAGAAATCAATTCAGAACTGGAAAAAGAGGGATTTAAGCAAGGGTGTAAGTGCTGTCCAAGACAATACTCACCCACACATCATCAAACTGTCACTCTCCTACAATACTATGCATGAGTCATAACCACGCAGCAACCCTATCCTCCAAATGTGGAACAAAGTAAATAGCACTTGTTTACCCACCAGAGAGAACTTTCTCTGAAAGGTGCTTAAGCAATGACAAAGAGGAGAAGCATGACATCGAATGATTTCTCGACTACAATATGGTATGCGAGTGTAACTCAGGCAAGCAAAACTGCCCTACTGTCTGCAAAAAAAGTGTTGACCAAAATGACAATAACACAACAAAAGAAAGAAATATCCAAATGGTGTATCAATTTCTGAAAATAAATATTTCTTCCTATTTCTCAAAATAGGAAATTATATGTGGTCACTCACAAAAAAGAAATAGGCAAAAACATTCTAAAGAGTTTCTCTTCTCTTTATAAATCGAAACCTTCCTTCAGCAAGTAACAGACTGTTTGCATTATATAAATGTATTTTTTGAGTTTCCAAAATGTACACTAGGAGTGTCACACTAATACAACAAATGGACATATACATAGACTTACTGCACCAGAACTAATCATGAATTCCTTACACTATTGTTGTTTAAAACTATTAAACAATGTCTTTTGATTCTTTTAAATTTTCTTGTTTAACAAAGCTCCTTCTCTTCTGCAATTCATCATTATTTGTCAGTACCAGCTGCTAAAAATTTCATTCATATTATATCTTCAGATTTGTTTTATTTCTTCCATACTGATGAAAAATTCCTTTAGCATACCTATCTTTGAGTGGAGGTATATAGATCATAGCTTTCAAGCATTGTGAGCAACTCTGGCATTTTAACAATTTCTTAGATTGAAGTTCATGAATCTAGTGTTTCGGTGTAACAACAAAGTGAGAGAGGAGTTATAGTACCACTGACAATGAGGTGGTTAAGACAACAAAATGAGACCAACACAAAATAAATGTCACAGCACATACCTTGCTTGACAAAGAGCGTAGTCCTTTGCTGTCCCAACAACTAACAGTTTGTCTGACTGGTTTACAGAAAGTGATGTCTCATTGTCCGAGTAGCCTTCCCTGCAAACAAAGTGTTTACTTAATGACACATATAAGTATTTGACAAATAAAATGTAAGCACTGAATGAATCAGAAGCAATGGACAAATGGGCTCAAATACAATTTGTTGCTATAGCTGTTACTTATTGTGAGAAGATCTGTTGCTCAGTTTTACTATCTCTGAAAATTGATTTGGATGCAGAACCCACTGAGGCAGAGAAGTTGTGGGTTCTTTTCCCACATGTCTCACATAAGTGCCAGTGGCATGCTTCAGCACTACTTGAGAGTTTGACCCCTCATGACTGTGGCCTGGAGACAGGGAGTGCAGCAAACCTCGCTGAGGTATACTGCAAACACTATACTCACTTCTGCTGCTAATGTTAATCCTATGATGAGCTATGCACACTTCTTCTATCTTCTATATCACCTGACCACTTCATGGCGGCACATACTATGGTGGCATTCAACAATTCTGTATAGATCATCAGAATATTTATGTTATTTTAGTTTTGTTCTCTGTGGTACTAACTACATTTATTCACTAAACAGATGTTTCATCAGTCACAAAAATTACCATGCATTATATCCTTTGAAATTTTTTCCCAACTATGTTGGCTAATCAATGTGTATACATGAGGGGGGAGAGAGGGGGGAGAATGGATTTCCCGGTTAAAAATATACTTTATCCTGGGTGAAAATACATTTTTTCCATATTAAGTGACAGTATACTTTCCCTCGGAGCTGTAAAACTTATCAATCCTTTGAAACGTAATGGTTTTATACACTGGTGTAGAACTTCCCAGCATTTTAGAGAATGGAACAAAGCAAAAAAACAATGTATTTTGGAAAGACCTTTGAGGCACAGAAACATGCACACTGCCTCTTTTCTTATTACGAAAGTATAAATACAGATTCCACCAAATACAGCACATTAGTTTCCAAAGCACTGAAATTGAGATTGCGATGCACTTTTGTTAGCCAATCATAGCTCATGTTACGTGATCTCCCCAGCCAATGACAGCAGATTTTCAAAGCATAGGACACGTGATGCAGTCAGCCAATAGCAACATTACTGTTAAGTAGTGTGAACAAACGAACAGGAATAATTGATTGTTTAAATTAATGTATGTATAATATAGCTACAAGCAAAGCTAAGCTTTCACATGTAATATTGGCCCTTTTTGCATGTGCTACCCTGTAAGATGTACCACACACAAATGTGCCAGTAAAACTTTAAATGACATAAATGGCTGGTGTTCAGGCCCAAAATTTTTCTAAGTGGCTGGTTCTCAAAGTGTTAAGTTTTGAACACTCTGTGATTTAAGAAATTCATTGTACATTCTTACGTGTAACGTACTTCATCTTGTCTAAAAGGAAATTTACTTTGAAAGTAATGCCTCTCAAACCACCATTCGCAATATTTTCCCACAACCTGTCAGAAATAGGTTAGTTTCAGCAGTTGCCAGAGAGCACCAGAAAACAGGCATTACTGCGCACGTGCAGCTACGATGATGTAGGAAATCCACGTGTGGTGCTTTCTCTGCTCAAGTGCCTTTTGTCGCATTTCTGTTTGGAATTTCGTGCATAGTGGGCCATAATGTGACCATAAGCACTACTGCAGTATATTGTTTGAAGAGGATATATGGAGTTATTGGAGTTAAGGCAATTGTTTTATCATACGCTATGCAGATATGCAAAAAAGAAAGCAATCCTTGGCACAACATTCATTTCTAAACTACCGTATTTACTCGAATCTAAGCCGCACTCGAATCTAAGCCGCACCTGAGAAATGAGACTTGAAATAAAGGAAAAAAAAATTTCCCGAATCTAAGCCGCACCTGAAATTTGCGACTCGAAATTCAAGGGGAGAGAAAAGTTTTAGGCCGCACCTCCAAATCGAAACAAAGTTGGTCCATTGTAATATGAGACACAATTTACGTCGAATGAATGACGATACAGCGACAGTAGTTTGGTTCGAGTCGTAAGCTTAGCAGATAAGCTTTACCAGGTAGCCATTGCTATGCGTCAGGTGCTCCGTCCGTATTTATACGAGTACCCTTCCTTTTTCATGTGCTCTGTCTGGTTTGAATCGATTGCTAATTTTGCTTTGATCTGATGAGTGCTGTTTTCTTTGTTATAGGTGTTCACGTCATCCTAAGCTGAAAATGCATTTCTGTACTGTGTCATGCATTGTTTGTCGCATTCTGATAGTGCGTGTTTACGGCCTGTCGCCGCTCGCGGCACGGCTTGCTTTTGTGCGCGCTACCGCCGCTTACAATTTTTTAAAAAAGTGAGAAATCGTCTCATTAGCGAAATAATGGCAAGAGACTGCTATTTGTTGTTACTTACACTGCTGCTTTCTTTGATAATGATCAACAAGAACCAAATAATAGACTGCGTATGATAGAAAATGTTCTGAACGAGAGTTCGGCGAAAATTTTTCTCCGTTTGAAAATCTTTGCGGCCGCTTCTTTAGTACATCAAATTCTGCACAGAAATTAGAGTCATCTTATATTTAAAAATCTAGTCAGTTGCCGTGCTTCATTTCTGACTGTATCACATTAGGCATAAGAATAATACGAATATAAACATGACACAATACGTATATTCTTCCGCGTTTGCTGTTGTCTCACTCTAGTTTCGTAGTTTATTAGGCAGACAGGATTTAAATGAGATAGCAGCAAACGCGAAAGAATACATGGCAAAATGTTTATATTCGATTATTCTTATGGTGAAGAGAATACTGCATGTGATTCACATTTCATCAGGTTCCTATTAGCAACTATCTCTTCTCACTGGTAGGAAAAAATTCAGAACGTAGAGTTGGCCATATTGACAAACATCCTAAACAGTCTTGCCAGTCGGATATTCGTAGTACACTGAAATTCTGCTACATTCGAAGACGAACAATACGGAATTTGTATTTACTTCGTTGGATAATGTATGAAAATGCAGTGGTCGAAACTCGGGGTGGAGAAAAAAAAAAAGCTCGTCTTCCACCTTTCTTTTTTTTAATGACGCAGAGGTTTTGGCGAAAGTATTTATCTTTGTGCCTACAAAGCATACCTGTGTAGCGCTACATATATTCGACAGCAGAAGTTATAGTTGTAGCGGCACCTACCAACATTTTTCAGAACTTCCGCTTACTTTGCACTCGATTCTAAGCCGCAGGCGGTTTTTTGGATTACAAAAATCGGAAAAAAAGTGCGGCTTAGATTCGAGTAAATACGGTAGACTGTACAACTCAAAGTAAATAGATCTTCTTATTCATCCTCTGAAACACTGTCATCTAGCATTTATCAGGTTTGCATCCACAGAGCACTGCAAAACGCTAGTAGGAAGGAAAACAAATTTCTTGAAAAAATAAAAACCTGTTCTCTGTATTACCGAAACTAAGGACAATAAGTTTTTCATCACTTTTGCAAATGGTTTAAAAAATTGTGTGTGAAGGCTGGAAACTGTACAACTAGCAATTTATATTCTACTCCTGGAGTAAATAAAAAGACTTGAAGGGAGTTACAGTGATAAAATACGGTGGTGTTGCCAGTTTATAATTTACCAAAGAATGGCATTCTGTAAATTTAAGATGTAAACAACACAAATTAACAAATAACATCATGCCTACAGGAGGTACCCGACAAGTGTTGAAATGTCCTATGATTTAAAAAAAATAAAAAAAATAAAAAAAATTGTGTTTCATGGACAGGTCTGTAAAATTCTGCTAAAGCTGTCAATATATTTGAAACAGCATTTTATTCAATACTACAGACCAAATTTGATTGCTTAGCCACCTTCAAGTGAACATTTACATGTGTTTGTATGCATATAGCATTAGCATAAAATAAACAGGTCATCAGAATACTCCAAGAAAGAGTATTGTAAACCATACTGAAATGCAAAATTCACTTAAAGTGCACATGTCTAGACTCAAGTACATCTAGACTGACACTGATGTAGGCCCCAAACTGATATTAAAATTTTCAGTGTGGTTTTCAGGATATCAAGTTTTTGGAGTACAGGTACTGCATTAGCTCATGCGGCATTATGCCATAAGTACCAGAAGATGAGAACATGTGCCAGAAATTCAGTGAATGGTGGAAACCAGCCAATAGTGTTTCAAATAAATTGGCTGCCTCTGTGGAAAAGAGTAATAAAAGCCAAATTTTTTAGCAAGCCAACAAAACTAACTTCATTGTTCTGCATGATGATTAATGGTTGATTACCAATAACATGGAAATAAAATAAAATCAGAAAATGAAACTAATATCATATTTAGTCTTCTGTAGTTTTGTGAATTACACCTCACAGCCACAGAAATTGATGTGAGAGCTGTAAACGAAGAGCAAACAGCAAACTCATGAAACAAACACAGGTCATGTGCAGACTTCCCCCTCCCCTACAACTCAGACTGCTCTGCGCATGCACAAATCTAGCAGCTTGGGAGTCCTAGAAAAGTTTTTGTGGCTAACACATGGCTGCTTGTTGCTACTGCTCAGATAACTAATAGCCACACTTCAAGTAGCCAGAGGCAAGAGAAAGTTCTGCTCACATGCAACTTCGCCTCTGTGCTTGCACACGAACCTGCTGGCAACTGATCAAATGAAACTAATGTAAACCGTTGTGGCATCATACTCATCCAAAGCTGTTTGTTCTTATGAAGAATTGCATAGTTTTCACTGCAAAGACTTTCACACATTTTGCTGCCAGCAGAAGTCAGTGTGTGCTCTGCATTTTGTTGTAAATGGTGCATTTTCTTTGAAATTTAAGTTTCATTTTGGTGTTTTTCTCTCATTTATGTTTTATTCCTGGGCTAAAGTACAATTCTTTGTTAGAGTTTTAGTTCTTGTCAATCAAAATTACAAAAATTTAAATTAAAACTACAACAATGAAAAATTCCCAGAAATCTAAAAAGTTTCTGGGTTTTCCTTGTTTCCTCCCAGATGAAAAAATTCCCAGATTTTTCTCGGATTTCCCAAGGTGTACACACCCTGCTAGTATACCCTCGAAACCCCCTACCTAATTTCAATTACATGCAGACAGCAGAGCATCACAGTGTGATGTGAAATTGATGTGTAGCGTACTAAGATGTCAAATATGCTGAACTAGGCAAATTCTGCAATGTCACAATTTACCAATTATCTGCAAGCACAACAATGGCCATCTCCAATGGTGTATTGTGGTTTACTGCTTCGCAGAATGTCTACCCATCATTCAGCAAAGTAACGGAACTGGTTCTTACACTACATGAAACAATACCTATAATTTTCTGGTATGATATCTGCATATGGACAGCCAAAACTGAAGAAAGTAAATGGCATCCATCAGCTCCCCTTTTTTTGTTAACCCAAACCCTCTATCCACATTACTCTAAAAATGGCAGGAATAGATTGGGAAATTTTTAGTAAATATAACAATTTATGATATCCAATTTCTTAGAATGGCTTATTTCATTGGTAGACAGTCCCCTGCAGTAAAAACTACAGGGCTGACTTGGTGGCTTATGGCGCATGAATAACATATTTGTGTTTTCCTATAAAACAAAAAGTTCAGTTGGGTGTGTTAAAGGGAGGCTAAAAGTTACCAATACACTCGCAGAATTCATGCAGCTCATCTCTGAAGCTTTAGAAACCACAGAATGTTTGTTTCATCTCTAAAACTGTCTCATTGTAAGTGAAGATCCTAATAATGTGTTCTATGCAGATGAAATTGCTGTCACTAGGCTTTTCTAGTAATCTTCAGCTACTTCTGATAACACTGTGTTTAAAAATGAGAATTTAAATATATACATAATTTAAATTAATAAATACCATTAATAATACAGTATAAGAATTAAACACAATTATTGTCATACCTGTTAAATTTTATTTACTGATTCATCTATTTTGACTGAGATTTTGTAATGTACCAGGAAACAGGTCAGGTTGTCAAAATGAACAGTTTGGTACCAGTTGGCAAAATGAACAGTTTGATACCACGTTTGTTTGGTACTATTTGATGCAGTGTCAGACTTTTAATTCACAATATATTTTTAATGATGAATCACTTGATACATCTGGATCATTGCTGTTGCAGCATTACCTTCAAGTCAAGAGAATTTTCTTCAGTTGTGATTTTTATGTAACATACAGTACAAACGTAATATTTCACCAGCAGAAAAATGCCTCTGTCAGAGCACAAAACAAGCAAATATGTTCCTCTTTAAAAGACTGGCTGAAAAGTGGGGAACCAGCTCCCTTAATCATCATTCTGCCCTCTCCTCGCCAAAAATTTTGATGTGCGAACATTTTCGTGCTCTTTTAACACAGAACATTCTAAATCCTTTTACCCAATCTCTCTTTGTAGTTAAGCCTTCATACTAAGCATCTCACTGCCACTATCTATATACGTCTCTCAACCAGTGTCTCCTTTTTCTCCCATTGACTTACAGCAGATCCTCAATCATTTACACTGTCTCCTCCTGTCTTTCTTTCCCACTGCCAATGTTTCAGGTGTTCAAAATTCTGGCCAAAAATGCACCGTCCCCTATATCTACAGTTATGACTCGTCTGTATTTATCATTTCCTCCAAGCCTATGTACGGCATCCACCCATCTGTATTTCCACAGTCCGTCCTCTTTTTCTCCTGCGGCTTCATTCTCCAGCCATCTCTTTTTCTTTTACTGCAATTGTCACTCACTGACCATCTCCTTTCTCTCCATCCCCACTGCTGTTGTCTTCCTTCATCTCTCTTTCTCTTTCACTGCCACTTTCTCGCTCCAACTTTCACTGTCTCCTCTCTCTTTATGTTTATTGTCTCCTCTATCTTCCACTGTCACTGTCTCTCTG
This sequence comes from Schistocerca piceifrons, assembly GCF_021461385.2. Classification (NCBI taxonomy): domain Eukaryota; kingdom Metazoa; phylum Arthropoda; class Insecta; order Orthoptera; family Acrididae; genus Schistocerca; species Schistocerca piceifrons. The sequence continues at coordinate 713,448,897 of NC_060139.1, read as the reverse complement.
CTACTCTCTCTCAGCACTAAAAATAGTGAATCTGATCGATTGTTAATATTTGGTGAGGAAGGCAGAATGAAGATTGAGGCAGTTGGCTTCCCATTTTTCTGTCAGAGTCTTCTAAAGAGGAACATATTTGCCTTTTTGTGCTCTGAAAGGAGCATTTTTCTGCTGGTTCCCTTCTTTTCCTGGTACAGCAGGGAGTGGTGCTTATATAAAACGAATTCTACGGGCCAGTAAAGTTTTGACAGTTTATTTACACACTTCAAAACATTTATGTACTTTAACACATATAAAGCCGGCCGGATTGGCCGGGCGGTTCTAGGCGCTACAGTCGAACCGAGCAACCGCTACGGTCGCAGGTTCGAATCCTACCTCATGCATGGATGTGTGTGATGTCCTTAGGTTAGTTAGGTTTAAGTAGTTCTAAGTTCTAGGGGACTGATAACCTCAGAAGTTAAGTCCCATAGTGCTCAGAGCCATTTGAACACAGAAACAAGTAAGTATGCTTAGTATAAGGTTACCACAAAATCGTTTCCTTCACATTTTTTCTGGATACTCCGCCCGTTAGTCACTGAAAAATTCCCTGGCTATGACTTGTGTCTTAAAAAAATAAAACTGTTATCAGAAATAATATGCTTCCTCTAGTTTAAAGGGAGCACAAGACTCCCATCCAATGCAATATACCTTTACACTACTTTGCATAAAAATGCACAACATTTTTGGCTACACCAAAGGTATACCAAAAGATGCGGTATTTGATTTGCAAGTACACAGAATTTTGTTTGACAAAATAATTTTTTTATTAGGTGCTTACACCACCAGGTGACACCATCTAATAATTTTCATGTCAAGACAGCCTGTATTGATGAGAAGTGCTCATTATACAGAGACAGCGTGGCATGAAGTGTTATTGGTGAAAAAATGCTGACTAAAAACATAGTTTTGGTGACCTTATAACCCTTGCAATGACTCTAGAATCTTTGCCATCTGTTCACTACATGTCAGACAAGAAATTACACTGAAGTGCCGAAGAAACTGGTATTGGCATGCATATTCAAATACAGAGATACGTAAACAGGCAGAATGTGATGCTGCGGTCGGCAATGCCTATATAAGATGTTACGTGTCTGGCACAGTTGTTAGATCGGTTACTCCTGCTACAATGGCACATCATCAAGGTTTAAGAGAGTTTGAACGAGGTGTTATACTCGGTGCACAAGCAATGGGACACAGCATCTCCGAGGATGCGATAAAGTGGGGATTTTCCCGTATGACCATTTCACTAGTGCACCGTGAATATCATGAATCCAGTAAAACATCAAATCTCCGACATCGCTGTGGCCGGAAAAAGATCCTGCAAGAATGGGACCAACGAAGACTGAAGAGAATTGTTCAATGTGACAGAAGTGCAACACTTCCACAAATTGCTGCAAATTTCAATGCTGGGCCACCAACAAGAGTCAGCGTTTAAAGCATTCAATGAAACGTAATCGATATGGGCCTTTGGAGCCGAAGGACCACTCATGTACCCTTGATGACTGCACGATACAAAGCTTTACGCCTCACCTGTGCCCATCAACACCGACATTGGACTGTTGATGACCGGAAACATGTTGCCTGGTTGGACGAGTCTCATTTCAAATTGTATCGAGCGGAGTGATCTGTATGGGTACGGAGACAAACTCACAAATTCATGGACTCTGCATGTCAGCAGGAAACTGTTCAAGCTGGTGCAGGCTCTGTAATGCTGTGGCGCATGTACAGTTGGAGTGATATGGGACCCCCGATACGTCTAGATATGGCTGGCAGGTGACACGTACATAAGCATCCTGTCTGATCACCTGCATCCATTTACGTCCAATGTGATTTCCGATGGACTTGGGCAATGCCAGCAGGATAGTACGACACCCAACACATCCAGAATTGCTACAGAATGACTCCAGGAACACTCTTCTGAGTTTAAACATTTCTGCTGGCCACCAAACTCCCCAGACATGAACATTATTTAGCACATCTGGGATGTCTTGCAACATGCTGTTCAGAAGAGACCTACATCCCCTCGTATTCTTACAGATTTATGGACAGCCCTGCAGGATTCATGGTGCCAGTTCCCTCCAGCATCATTTCAGACATTAGTCGAGTCCATGCCACATTGTGTTGCAGCACTTCTGTGCGCTCGCAGAGACCCTGCATGATATTAGGCAGTTTCTTAGGCTCTTCAGTGTATATGCATAAGTACAGTAACTTTGAACCTCTGGATCTCATTAACAGGTAATGATACTGAAACAAGTTTCCAGGTTTCCCTAGACCATCATCTTAAGAACATATTGTAAAAGTTTTGACAGTATGTCATGAACCGAAATTACAAAAGTGGTCATCTCCGGAACTGGTACTTTTCGTACCCAAAAATTCTGGGTTTTTGTCATTTTAACAAGAACTGCCCACAAGTAAATAGTGGCTTTATGAGCCACCTAAGATCTATGGTAGACCACACATAATGAAAAAAAAAAAAAAACAACCTCTCTGCTTGATGCACCTGAGCTGGAGCAACTGTATAACATTACAATTTTGTCCATGTGTTGTAGGATGGCTACAGTATGTCTTTTCTTCTGATAAATCTACAAATGGTTGCTAGGCCACGAGTTATCCAAAATACTTGACCCCTTATCTATGTGATTAATAGAAATGAGATATGACCCTCCTGAAAAATCTCATTTTCACGTGGGGTTTTTTGGAACATACTGGTACAGAGAGCTGTTGTGCACAGATCAATAATGAAAGGCCGTCATTCTATCTTTTAATTTTTGAAGAAACCAACAACAGGGACAAATAGGCCCCAATTATGTTGGTTTTTGTTTTACTTTTTACGAAATATGCACCGAAAAATCTGAATTCACCCGGAAGAATTGAAGCTCTCTATCTATCTATCTATCTATCTGATACCTTCACGAAAGAACCAGAGGTTGTGGAGAGTTTTAGGGAGAGCAATAGGGAACGATTGTCAAGAATGGAGGAAAGAGATACAGTAGAAGAATGGGTAGCTTTGGAGATGAAATAGTGAACGCAGCAGAGGATCACGTAGGTAAAAAGATGAGGGCTGGTAGAAATCCTTGGGTAAAGAAGAGATACTGAATTTAATTGAGGAAAGGAGAAAATATAAAAATGCAGTAAATGAAGCAGGCACAAAGGAATACAAATGTGTCAAAAATGAGATAGACCGCAAGTGCAAAATGGCTAAGCAGGGATGGCTAGAGAACAAATGTAAGGATGTAGAGGCGCATATCACTAGGGGTATAGTAGAGACTGCCTACAGGAAAATTAAAGAGACCTTTGGAGAAAAGAGAACCACTTGCATGAATATCAAGAGCTCAAATGGAAACCCAGTTCTAAGCAAAGAAGGGAAAGCAGAAGGGTGGAAGGAGTATATAGAGGGTCTATACAAGGGCAATGTTCTTGAGGACAATATTATAGAAATGGAAGAGAATGTAGATGAAGATGAAATGGGAGATAAGATACTGCTTGAAGAGTTTGACAGAGCACTTCTAGACCTAAGATGAAACAAGGTCCCGGGAGTAGACAACATTCCATTAGAACTACTGACAGCCTTGGGAGAGCCAGGCCTAACAAAACTTTACCATCTAATGAGCAAGATGTATGAGGCAGGCGAAATACCCTCAGACTTCAAGAAGAATATAATAATTCCAATCCCAAAGAAAAAAGGTGTAGACAGATGTGAAAATTACCAAACAATTAGTTTAATAAGCCATGGCTGCAAAATACTAACGTGAATTCTTTACAGACGAATGGAAAAACTGGTAGAAGTCGACCTCGGGGAAGATCAGTTTGGATTCCGCAGAAATGTTGGAACATGTGAGGCAATACTGACCCTACGACTTATCTTAGAAAATAGGTTAAGGAAAGGCAAATCTACCTTTCTAGCATTTGTAGACTTAGAGAAAGCTTTTGACAATGTTGACTGGAATACTCTCTTTCAAATTCTGAAGGTGGCAGGGGTAAAATACAGGGAGCAAAAGGCTATTTACAATTTGAAAAGAAACCAGATGGCAGTTATAAGAGTCGAGGGACATGAAAGGGAAGCAGTGGTTGGCGAGGGAGTGAGACAGGGTTGTAGCCTATCCTTTATGATATTCAATCTGTATATTGAGCAAGTATTAAAGGAAACAAAAGAAGAATTAAGAGTAGGAATTAAAATCCATGGAGAAGAAATAAAAACTGTAAGTTTTGCCAATGACATTGTAATTCTGACAGAGACAGCAAAGGACCTGGAAGAGCACCTGAACGGAATGGACAGTGTCTTGGAAGGACAATATAAGATGAACATCAACAAAAGCAAAACGAGGATAATGGAATGTAGTTGAATTAAATCGGGTGATGCTGAGAGAATTAGATTAGGAAATGAGACACTTAAAGCAGTTAAGGAATTCTGCTATTTGGGGAGCAAAATAACTGATGATGGACGAAGTAGAGAGGATATAAAATGTAGACTGGCAATGGCAAGGAAAGAGTTTCTGAAGAAGAGAAATTTGTTAACATCGAGTATAGATTTAAGTGGCAGGAAGTCGTTTCTGAAAGTATTTGTATGGAGTGTAGCCATGTATGGAAGTGAAATGTGGACGATAAATAGTTTAGACAAGAAGATAATAGAAGCTTTCAAAATGTGGTGCTGCAGAAGAATGCTGAACATTAGATGGGTAGATCACATAACTAATGAGGAGGTATTGAATAGAATTGGAGAGAAGAGAGATTTGTGGCACAACTTGACTAGAAGAAGGGATAGCCTGGCAGGGCATATTCTGAGGCAACAATTGGAGGGCAGTGTGGAGGTAAAAACTGTAGAGGGAGACCAAGAGATGAATACACTAAACAGATTCAGAAGGATGTAGGTTGCAGTAGGTTCTGGGAGATGAAGAACCTTGCACAGGATAGATTAGCATGGAGAGCTGTATCAAACCAGTCTCAGGACTGAAGACTACAACAACAACAAAAACAACCTTCACTCAATGAAGAACTGAATTTCTTTCCTTTATCTGTCATATTTACTACACTGCACTGATTTAAGTAGAACATTGCACATAAATTTTTAGGACCTGAGTTAAAAATGCATTGCTTAAGCTTCATGTAAAATTGATTTTAACTTATACATTGCAATGAATGAACTGTAGATAACATATCAAAATTTTATTAAAAATATCTCATTTTTATTCCCAAGTTATTGGGTTTTATAACTGAAGGATGATTGTGCATGAGGCACCCATTCATGTCCTTGCGCATCACAAATCTTGTGGTTATAACAATCACTATATCTCATAAATAATTCAAGATATCAAAATATGGTTTTTCACAAATGATACCACGCAACAAGGGACATATGTTATATGAGAAATACTCAAAAACTTTTTTATTCATTGAGATACGGAAGTAACTCGTCCACAGCAGTGAGAGGTCGCCAGCTCAGGATGCATTCAGGCCGCTAAAGCGCAGTAGGTAAAACCAAGAGACACGTGCATACACATCCACAACACCTGAGGAATGGTGTAGCTGGATGTGTGTACTCACCCACAGCAGCAAAGGGTTGAACGCTGATGCTAACGATTCCTGAGGTCCAAAAACAGAACATTTGTATGTCTGCATTCAACGATGTTGAAAATATTCTATATTAGCCTCAAGGACTGAGAAGTGGAAGAATTCCTATAAGTGGAAACATACTGCAAGAGAAGGCTCGTGAAATCGTTCTGTAGACTGGCACTGAAAATTTCAGTACATTCAACGACTGGTTAAGTTGTTTTAGAAAACATCATAACCTGTCATTTCAAAGTGTAAGTAGAGAAAATTGGGCTCTTCTCACAGAAAGTGGGAACTATGAAAAGAACATTACAGCACCATGGTTGATACACATTATAAGCCCTGAACACTGATGAAACTGGTGTCTTTTGTAATTTACTTCCTGCAAAATGCCATGGAGGTAGAAATAAAGGACAACAATGTTACTGTATGTAAAAAGTGATGAAAGTGAAATGTTGCTTCCAATGTTAATTCCCAGGTGTTTCCAAAACATAAAAATGCTACTTTGTACTTATGATTACAACAGCACGCCCTGAGGTGTCAAAAACCTTAACAACTTTTTCGGACATTTAGATGCTAAGAGGGGTGCAGCAGAAAAGAAAATTGTACTTCTTATTGACATATGCCTTGTACATGCTAAGGAAACATAATTTCAGAAGAATGTAAATGATGTGTTCCTTACTCCAAACTGCCCAAGTCATCTGCAGCCTCTGAACCAGGGCTTAAGACACTCTGTCGAAGTCAAGTACAGAGTAGCAGTAGTATAGAGGTCAATTTTGTTCTTTAAGAGGAAGAAAGTGATGAGGCTCAGAACTGTACAAATGATGCATATGTTTGTTACTGCCTGTTATTCTATAACAAAGCAAGATGCGTTTAACTTTTTCACAAAGTCTGGTTGTGATAAATCAGTTGCTGTTGACAACATTCTTCCAGAAGAAGAGAGTAGCAAAACTGTCATTTCTGAAAATGCAACACTCCAGGGTGTTACTGTGATGATGACATCCTGATTTCCATATCCTAGATTCATGCAAATGAAATGCTTATGAAGGAATACAGGTAGGAGCTGGCAGTGACAATGACGAAGAAGATGAAAAAAGGAGGGTGTTGCGTCAAGTTCCGCTGCTGCTGTGCAAGGAATTGATGCTGTAAGGAATTTCCTTAACAACAACTTATTTTACTATAATATGCTGGATGGACCAAATATACAAGCTCTATTGATTTAAAATAAAATCACATGTGTACTGTGAGAAGTGTAATAATTTTATATTTGCTGCATTTAAATCTGTACCACAGCAGATTGCCAATTTTGTAATGAAACGGCACTTATAACACCTAAAAATGCCTGATTTATGATTCTTGGTCACCCCTTCCATGTACTCTGGCAAAACCTCCATTAAGAAACACCCACATTTAAAGGGAAAAAAATATTTGGGTCCCGAGAAATTTGTTAAAAAGGAGTTTTACTGTAAATGGAATACCATGAAACCAGTGTTTAATTTCGCACAGTGGGAGCTTCTAAACTGAAATTAGCATGAAGGAGCCAGCAAAGATCTTCATAACAGCATTACTGAAGCTAAGTACCAAATCTTATTAACATCATGTCACTCTCCTTTTTCCAGTTTGTTTACTTGTGCTAAAATAGCTATAAATAAAGCTAAACAGAACTAACAGGATTAGATAAATGTGTGATATTTGAAAAGTTGACCTTACTATTTGTTTACTAAGCCAGTAATTCATATTTTGGTTACAAACTGGAAATGCAGTTGAATTTAAGGCCTAATCCATTTCACAACATGTTATCATGTGAACAATCCATTAAATAAGCAACTGGTCAACTATGTAACTAATAATGTTTGAAGAGAAAAACTAACAAAAAATATAAAATACTATTTCCTTGTGGCACTATAATAATTGTTACATACCTCCCAGCCATCAATTTTGGATTCAAAATGCCCACAACAGTACCAAGGGCATGCTTCCAATGTGTGGAGTATGCGGCACCAAACAAAAAGATTGATACTGTTAGTAGAGAGGACTTCAAATCAGAAATCCGCCACACAGTGTAGCTTGAACCCTGAAAACAAAACAAAACAAATGCAAGTGTACAAGGCAGAGTAGCAATAACACTGCCAAAGAATAATCTGCATTCAGTCAACCATGTATTATAATTTTACATGCATGGAACATGCAGAATACAGGCAATTAAGCATGACTATTTGAAATGTAATGGTAAATGTCTTCTGCGAACTTGCTGGTTAGCATGATGGGGTAGGATAGGCAGACAATGGATGTTCAAGAAAATATTGAACCCTTCGCAACAAATAATAAACTCACATATTAGTCATCAACAACCATTTCAGCATAGTGCTGACACTTTTCACGCTCCCACTGGAGCACTGTGGCTAATTATGCATAACATACGCACGATAGTTGGCTGCCTTTTGTGAAATTAGTACAACTCTGGAATCTCCATCTGCATTGTTTGCCACAAACGTTTGACATCCCTCAGCTTACATATTTTACTTATGGTACCTTTGAAACTGTTAATAAGAGTGGTTTCGAAATTTTACTTTTCTTCAATTATAAACGTTTGCTCTACATGTGAGTTTTATCAATGAGGTATTTAACAGAAATCACAACTCTCATTTCTCTAGTTCTACTGGTGAGCTTGCTGTTTCCTTTTTCTACTTTTCCAGTTAAAAAATACCATAGGAATCTCTCACACGAAATAATGTGATACTTGGGTAATCATCCATACACCTTCCTCACATATGATGCAAATGTGCAGTTTGTAGTAGATAGATTAATGGAATATAATTCATATATGAGCAATAACAGAAGCATCATGTTCCTCGACGAGATTGTAATACATGGATAGAATGGTTGATCATATAGTTTTGTACCGTTGTCGCCACAGCTACCAATATGACTCTCATTGAACAATGACAGCCACTGTTAAAATTCTCCTCCACTCTACAGTTTCCTTGTGCTGAGGATCAAACAGTTCTGGTCAAAGATCCCCATCATATTTTGTAACGTTGTAAGCAAGAGGGCATTGGAGAGGTATGGGGTTCAGGACACAATTTTGCAATTTGGATGGCACACAATTAGCAAGAAGAAGAAGAGTAGGCATGCATGACATACAGCATTAAAATCACAAACTGATTTTACAGGAAATACAATATCTTTGATCATTCTGTGACCTCTTCCTTAACAAAATACTTTAGTTAACTATTTGGATTACCCAGCAGGTATTTGTCAAAATGGGGTCAATTCAGAAAAAATATGTGGTTCAATATGTGAAATCCTGCAAAAAATATATAAAAGCAATGCAGAAAAAATTTTAAGAGCATTTTTACATCTACATTGATATTCTGCAAATCACAATTAAGAGCCTGGCAGAGGGTTCATTGAACCACCTTGACAATAATTCTCTATTATTCCAATCTTGAACAGTGGGTGGAAAAAACGAACACCTATATCTTTCCATGTGAACTCTGATTTCCCTCATTTTATTATGAATTCATGCAGATATCTGCATGTAACGATTTGTGGGGATACAAAATGGAGTGACCACATGAGTCAAGTCACAGGTAAAGCAAGTGGCTGACTTTAGTTCATTGGTAGTATACTGGGAAAATGCACTCAGTCTACAAACTTCATTATTAACGAAACACTTGTGTTACTCAGTTTCACTGCTCTGTAGCATAGTTTGATGTAGCTTACTAGCAGTCCACTGCTTTTCAAATTTTAATGTGTTTACGAATTTTCTATTCAAACATAACTCCAAGAATATACGATAATACTATCAGCCACACTTTTCATAAATTCTCAACAAAAGGAATCACATGGAACCATTTGTAACAAAATCTACACTTTATCTGCCTTTGATCTTTCAGTCATACTTACTGCAGCATATACTGTAGCATACAGAAGTAACATATGTGTAGTTATGTACAATTCAGCTTTTAATGGATGTCTTACATCTCCCATCCCAGACAAAGAGCACTCTGGTACAAAGTGCTGCAAAAATATTTGGCTCTTTCTCCTTTAAGGAGTGTTAGAATTAAACCTTTCCCTTATCCTACTACTGTCATACGAAAAAACAGGCATGCCACTAAGTACTTCAGAAATCACGGACTAAATTTTTTATGGAGAAACATGACATGGCCACATTTTTTCCAAACATTATGCAAATTCTCTGAAAATTGTATTTAACACCTACAAAACAAAAATCACTATTAACAAAAAGTAGGAAATGAAAGATGAAAATTGCTTATTGGAAAGAACTGTAAGTAAAATTTATCAACATTACTGTAAACAATGGAAAATGTCAATGCTGCTTTAGAAGACTTTTATTCTTCCAGGATCTCCCTTCCCAAAATAATACTTGCAATTGTGTTTCTGAACTTGTTACATATTATCCACCATTTTTTATCAATTAGTAGAAGAGAGTTCCACAATAAGAGAGAACAATGAGAGGCACTAATCTGTTACAGAAACAGTGGTCCCAAAAGTCAATTAGGAAGCTAGGAGAATATTTTTGTTACATTAAACTGATAAGTCACCCACAGTTTATTTCAAATACAAAATGAGAACATTCAGCACAGATCTGAAAAATGTAGAACAATTGTACTTAAATGTAAAAGACATTAAAACTGCAGTCTAGATAAATAAGTACCAAGCAAAGTAATTGAAGATGACAAAGAACCACTTGGCTCCCATGGTACCATTCAGAGAATGTTGTGAAAATGGAGCCTACTACACTCTTACTACAGAAGAAACAGCAGAGAAATGGACAGAGAAACGTCAGTAGCAATTTGTGCATTTGTAAAGATATGTGTCAAGCCTACCATAATCTCCACAGCCAGATCCTGGCGACAGACCTATCAAAAAATCCTACAAAGTTTTGATTATACGTAAGGTCAATGAACAATGTTTGACCACCACACAGAGTCACATGTGAAAGACACCCTGTAATCAATGGCAACACACTTTCAATGTGGGTATAAGCAAGACAGTCCATAACAAGAGAAAAATGTGATAGTGTCCATTTATAAATTTAGTAGTGAACATCTTCAGCACAACACATCATCTAAATATTTTGGAACAAGCAAATATTAAAAAGCAATATGAAATGAGATGATCATGCAAAATCAGTATTAGGGAAGAGTTCTGAGAAAATGCAAGGCATTTATAAAGGAAACTGCACACAAGAACATTAGTATGACAACTCCTTCAGACAAATGTTTAGAACTTGTATAAACTTTTTTCATATCTGATGTGCCATTAGACAATTTATAACGCATGACTTCACTCATTGACTGCTACAAAGTTATAAATGCACTGTTATTATAGTTGCATAAAAATTATGATATATGCCAAGCAAACATCACAATACTCCACCATGACCATTAACTTTTGAGTTTTAAGATTTTACACACCAGTACCTGCTTTACACAAATATCACATCTAGAGGTTAATAACAGATAGTTTCAAAAACATATTGACAACAGGTCTTTCAATGGGCACAAGAGAAAAACTTACAGATTTTGACGTTCGTGGTTGTGATTTGTTCACTATGGCTCCAACAACCACCCAGTCAATTGATGGCTCTTTGTCTGCTTTCATCTGTTTAGCTAGTGCAATTGACACAAATTTCCTGCCTTGCATAAGTTGCTCAACAGTACGCGATGATATCATTGGATTACTGGAACATGACAAGATATATGTTGGAACTAAGTAAATAAACGTCTTGAGATTTAAGCTTACAAATAAATTTGTTTTTGGATGAACCCCCCCCCCTCCCCCCAACAGCAAGCACAATTTATTCTTCCTTTACCCAGACATGCTTTGCTGAAGTTACACAGTCATTTTCTTTTAATTTTCTTTCTGTTAAACAATGGGAAAATGTAAAACGCCAATAAAAGGATCATTTTATCTATAAATACATAAATTTCATTTTTAATAAAATATTCACAACACTCGCCCAGATAGCTGCACATGTTAGCATGGCGTTTCCATGATTTGGGCACATGCACCAGCCCCAGATCAAATCCAGCGGTGGATTAATGGCATCGGCCAGTGTGCTGGACAGCCTGGATGTGGGTTTTAGGTTGTTTTCACATATAACTAGGTGAATACCAGACTGGTATACATATTCCATGATTCACAAACATTTAGAAAACACATGAATGCAACGTCTTGCAGCAATATGAATTAATAAAATATCTCATGCTTCCAGCTGTGCCAAGTGGTTAAAATCCCATCAGTTGGACAGCATGGAGATGGCAAGTCTTTTAGCTCCATCAAAGAAAACCTTTTTATGAAGAAATTTGAAGACATCACCCTTGACACAGCTACAGCTGTGGAAAGTTGCTTTTATCATTACGTCGATGACACTCTTACCGTCTGATCCCATGGACATGAAAAACTGGGACAACTCTTAGAACATCCGAACAGCATTCATGACCACATTAAATTTACATTGTATCTCGACTAGATAGATGGTGCAGTGTCCTTCCTTGACACCTCCCAATCACCGAAAAACAAAAAGGCACCTCACCCACAACGTCTTCAGGAAACCAACACCCTTGTATCTGAATGCTCTCAGCCACCACCATCTGGAAAAAAAATGTGGCACTCTGAACAGCCTGATTCACTGTGCTAAAGTCATCTCAGAAGCCGAAAACCTATCATCAGAAATAAGTCACCTCTGAAAGGTCTTCAGGAAAAACTACTACATTCACTCCCAGATACCACAGGTAATTTCTGGCGAGACACACTGAAGAAATGAACAAGAAACTTGCATTTTTGCCTCTCTGTGGCAGAGTGTTATGAAATATTAGCTGGCTCTTGAATACATAATGTTTCATCAGTCTTCACCCTCCTAGCAAAAATACAACAGCTCACCAAGCCTGTGAAGAACAATCTAGGGATCACAATGCCTGGAGATTACAAGATACCACGTCAAAGTGACTGCTACTACATCGGCAAACAGTATGCACTGTGGAGCAATGCTGCACAGAAAACGAGATGCTTATGCCTACACTGTCCCGTGCGCTAGGTGTCCCTTACATTTTTGTTTTAATTTTGTGATTCAGTATGTCTCTTATCTATAGTTCACTTTTGTGACTGTCTTCACCAAGGGAGTTTTATTAAACTTGTAGAGAATGTATTGGTAAATGGCTTTTTTGTGCATAATCGCATGGTTTGAGTTTACTGTATGGTTATGTTGGTGGTGGTGATTCTCCTGCATATGGAGAACTGGTGTTGGTTGTTGTGGTCAAGGAAAATTAATTTTAGACTATTTCATTTTCTTTTTCTACATAGAAACTAAAAATGACATAGTCTAAGTTAATTCACCATATGGTGAATTTTATTTTTGGATGGATAGTGTTTGTGTCACTGTGGAGTAGTTGGTAACTGGATGTTTCATCTAGAAGGCATATGAGGTCATCTATTTACCCAATATACTACCGTGTATTATTTGGATGTTACTATGGTTTAAAATATATTGTCCTCAAGAAAGATGTAGGCCAGATGTCCACTGATTGGTGACCTAATCTTGTTGTGAGTAGAACTGGTTGTCAAATAGGAAACAAGTATTGCCTACGATTAGTTTGAATATTTTTGTTGTTTCTTTTAAGTAAGGTTTGGTAATGTCTTTCTGTTGTTCTAACTGCTGTTGGTGATGGTGGTGGTTACTGTGGTTGGGATATTGGTGTACATGTATGAGATGTCAAATGATGTGTGTGTGGCTGTTGAGGGTATGTTGATATGTTTGATCTTTTGTATCAGCTCTTTGGTGTTGTGTGTTCTTATGTTGTTGTGAATGTATGATGTTTCTATATATACCTGTGTCATTCTCTGGCTAGGTGATATGCAGGTGCATTCTGAAATTTACAACTGTGCATATTGGTATATCCTGCTTGTGGATTTTTTGGTAGGCCGTTTAGTGTGGGTGCCTTGATGTTCTGTTGTTGAAGCCATTTCACTTTCTGTTTTGTGAATAAGTCTGAGATGTGTTTTTTTACAAGTATCTGTGTGTATTTTTCTGGTATCTACCTGAGGGGTCACTTGTTATTTTACTATGCTGTTATCTTCTAGAAATTTTAGGGTTTTTGTAGAAGTTTTATCATTATTTTTTCAAATTTTTTCTTCACTTCTTGTTCCCATCAGTATGTTATTTTGGTTTTACTGTAATGCAAAACATAAAAATCCGCAAAAACCACAACAATCCGTAACAATTTATACATAAAAAAATATCAATTGCTTTTAAATTTGTGAATGCTTTCCTCAAAACTCAAGTTTTTATATGTGCAGATAGCAAAGCACATATAAATAAAGTACACATTTATACCTAATTCAACAGAAATACAAAAAAATTCGCTAGCTTTTTGATGAATTCCTTTAAAAGCTACACTGGACACTCTCTCTAGCTACACTGTTATGTCTGAATACAGCTACACAATGTAGCTGTACAGAGGTGTGTGTGTGTGTGTGTGTGTGTGTGTGTGTGTGCGCGCGTGCAAGCGCACCCTCTGGCTATTCAAGATTTGTCCCAAATTTACCCAAGTTTGATTCTTTTTTGTGTGCCTGTCAGCAACTCAATGCTTCTACTATTCAGTGAGTTTTTACTTTTACTCCTAAATTATTTACATCCTGCCAGAGCTTCAATAACATTTGTGATTCAACAGAAAGCTATATATTCTTTACATCAGTTACTTAGTTGCTACATTAAGAGTGCTAGAGGGACAACAAGCATTTGCCGAAGTTTAACATTCATTAGAGACAAAAATTAACTCAGTCTGAAAAATTTTAGGTAAGAATTAATCTCAGCTATCATAAAGAGACCATGCTAACAGATTTTTCTCATTACTTATGCCACTATAAAGTCTTCTCTGTAGAGTTCTCTGTCAACCCACAGCTAGAGGCCCATGTGGATATCTGCAGCAATAATTATTTTAAGAGTGAAAGCCTGTGTTAATGCAGCTAACCAGAAAGATAAATGTTTTATCGTTAAAAGTTAACTGGTTCGATTTTAAAATACAATCTACATTTCTTTGCATCAAAGACAATCAATGTTCCTGGGCTGGATGAAAAGGCACCACTCATGACAGCAATAAAGGCTGAATATTTATTTTGAACATATTCTAGTAGCATTTGCAAAGACCAGGATTTTTTTTTCTTTTCTTAAACACATTTAAGACTTGCTAAAAATACTTTATGTTTTTAGCACTCCCAACAACATCAATCAATCTCAAATCATACACAACAAATATTACAAAAAATATATGATGGTAACTGATTATATGCACACACAAACTTTTAAAGTACATTTTAATTGACTTCAAATGGTTTTTGGAAATCTTACTTTAGAATGTAAATAGGGTAGAAGTAAAGGCAAGGTGAACCACTGAGGTGTTGATATGTATATAAAGACTGAAAATACTACTAACTTGTGAAGAGTGTTTTCCTTTAGAGTTAACTATTACAGAATTTGTTCCAGTGTAACGACAAGCACCAGCACAAAGGTCAAAAACATAACTGCAGAGAAGGCTGTGAGATAACATCAGCCTATATTACGCTGACTAGGACCATACCACGACAGGAGCAGCCTCTATCCGAAGAGAATATAAGTGCTGCTCCTGCCAGCCTTGGGGACGGTAGACTCGGCGCTAGAAGAGAGGACTAGAAGAGCCATGACTTGTGATCCGTATCAACTTGTGTGATTAATTAGCATGGACATTGTATATAGCAAAGGATATTGATTATTTTCATGTCGCCAACTGCTTGCGACAAGTCATTGTAAATCAAAGTTAAGTATTGTCAATTCAATTTCTGTAATAAACACCATTAATACGATTTTCTTGTATGTTGCCTAGCTATACGAGAAAGCAGTTCCCAAGGCACCATACAAGAGACGAGGGGAGGGGGCAGGACCCCACAGAATTCACATACACATGCACAGCTACCAACTAGCCATGCATGTGACTTTTTTCTGTCCTAGTTGTCAATAGTTCACCACCTGAACTACATGGTAGGTTGTTAGTTACTGCCCAGTACTTCAACTGTGCAATCATTTCTTAACTTCACGCCATCCATTATTCATATTCTATCCAGGATTTTACATTTTATATTATAACATGCAATTTAATGTGTCGAATGCCATAAGTTGTTTGCAGAATGAGAGCTTAATTAAATACCAAATGCATTGTGCCCTGGAGAAAGATAGCCCTTGCACTGGCTCATCCACAGCTAATAAGTGACAGTGGGCATAATCATGTCAGAATTGTTATCTTCAGTAATGTGTGACCATGCCTCCATTACTTACAGCTATATTGTTAACACATGCATGGGTTAAAGAGTGCGACATTTCCTCTTTTCTGATTTACTTTTCATATTTACAGGTATAGTTTGACAAGGATAGGACACATTCAGCATGTCAAACAGACTGAACTGATTTACAAATTTTTACTATGCTTGTGTATGGATCGAAGACTTGTAGATGATGTTTCAGATCAGAGACCAGCAAACAACTCGCAGCATAACTTAGGCTATGCTGGTCAAGTACATCCATGAATGAATACAAAAGATGATGTCTAGTTTGTACACAACTTCCTGAATGAGAGCTTCCTAGCTCTGGATCAGCTGAAGCTGACTTCAAGCCACGAGTGTTCAATATCTGGCCACTGCCAACATTGGGGATCTAAAAATATAGTACTTATATTCAGCTCTCACAAAATTATTGTCATGAGGTGGCAAAGCAATAAGCAAATGTGTAGTAGCAGTGCTGCATAAGGAAAGTGCAGCTTGTTTGCCCTGCGCTGCAACTCTCCCCACAGCTGTCAACATATCGACCTTTGGTAAGCAGAGCTTCTGTCCTATTTTCTCGACTTAAAACTCTGTCAAGACATCGTGCTCAAACTATAGGAACTTTAGTTGCTTTACATGTTGAATTGACCTGTTTTCCCCTCTAATACGTGCCCACAAGAAAAAGAAAAGGAAATCTATTTTATATCAAAATGTCTTCGCCCCCCTCCCCCCCATACCACAGTTCCAACATTTCTGCTTGTTTCTTCTTTGATGACTTCTGTTAGGCGTTTCATTTAACTTCTAACAGTAAAAATTAAATCTGTTCATAAATTTTTGTCAGTTGTTTTCAGTGTCCATTGCAAAATGTACAAACCCTACTACCTCCTGCACACTATTATTGCACATCCAGAATGTTTCATCCACTCAGGTTATTATTTCCCCTCCTTTCCTCAGTTGTTCTCAAAATTACACTTTTAGATATGAAGAATTGTGTAAAGTTAACTAAATTTTTGTATATACACGGAGGAAGATTAGAGACTCAATTTCCCAAAGTTTTGATAGGTGGGCCTATTATGAAAATGGATGACTGATTCACTTATTTGTACGATTTAAAAATAAGTTGGGAGAGGACACACTGTGTTGTGTGTGTGTGTGTGTGTGTGTGTGTGTGTGTGTGTGTGTGTGAGAGAGAGAGAGAGAGAGAGAGAGAGAGAGAGAGAGAGAGAGAGAGAGAGAGAGAGAGCACAAAATATGTGAACCTGGTGACAAACAGTCAGAGTCCAAGATATCCATGAATCCAAGATATCCATGAAAAATATAAGGTGTTATAGCACAAAAAATTACTAAACGTAGCAAGCAGACTAATAAATCTTACGCAATACGCATTCCGAACATTGTGTCAACACTTGCATGCTTGGCAACTGCCTGCTGTGAAGAAGGTGCAGAAAGTGTTCGGCTCTTCCAGGATGCTTTTTTCTCTGGAGCAAATGAAGCACGACTCTCTGCATAATGGTTGCCACTACTACTGCCAAATACTTGTCCATCTTCATCACCATCAGCGTCCTCATCAGGGCACGCGCCACTCACTTCCCTTATAAATTTCAGCGATTTGCGATAGGAGTGAATATCACCACCACCTGTGCTTTCCTAAAATGCAAAAATTTATATAAATTAGTAACTTTCTACAGTCACTCATTAAACATTATGGATGTAACTAACATACACACCTACTGAAAAAATGCAACTTCAATAAAGTCACACAATGAAGAGTAATGTGTTGTGGATTAATCAGAATTTTGTATTAATCTTTAGTAAAACCTAAAAAAGGGCAACTGTATTGCACATCAGAAGTAATGCTTGCTTCCTACTAAACACTGCTCTCCTTAATACATCTGTGTGTAGGATGTAACATTGCCTCTGGCCATTAAAACTGCAACACCATGAAGACACCGTATGACAAATGTTGCATTGGCATGAAGTGTACAACAGTTAAGAATAAGCAAACGATTAGCATTTCAGTACAACAGTTCAAAGTAGGTAGTAGAGATAGGGAAGACTACACAGTTGATTGCCCATACAGAAAGCACTTCTGAATAACAGTTGTTTGTGGAGAAGAGTGTGTTATGTTCCACGTACTAAAAAGAAACACCTACCAGTATGTGATGGAATTCATCAGCAGCAGAATCACGGTCTATTGAAACTACAGTTTATCATTCCACAAAATTGCTGCTCACGGTGGTCAGGATCCCGTGACTATTATCCAAATACGGAATCTGTCAGATTAGCTGGTCCACACTCAACATCATGCA
Source organism: Schistocerca piceifrons (assembly GCF_021461385.2). Taxonomy (NCBI): domain Eukaryota; kingdom Metazoa; phylum Arthropoda; class Insecta; order Orthoptera; family Acrididae; genus Schistocerca; species Schistocerca piceifrons. Next base: position 713,430,694 of record NC_060139.1, on the reverse strand, counting down.
GGATCTCAATCAAACCCATGTGACTACCATCCAGGCGGACATACACTATTCACTCAGCCATGCAGGATCATACAGCCACACCACATTTCTTGACTCAGGAATTGGGCTTTATGCAGAGAGACAAGTACCCACGCAGATAGTGCAACTATGTCATAGCACTAGAGATAGTCAGCTTGGCGACCATTGTTGTGGCTTTCCTCGAAATGGCAGAGCAAAGAGAGGTGCACCAACATTGGAATGCCCAACAGTAACAAAGGACTCAAGAGAGGCACCATATCGGCCTTTCAGATGTGTCCCAGTTCTGTGTACAGCATCACCTCTACTCACATAGCCAGTAATTTGAACACTGGGTGTTACACTTCCATGTATTATCGTTATGCCTATACCCTTGTCAGTTGCCAAGGTGCTAACATCGTGAGTAGCTGCATGCTAGATCCTTGGCAACTGACAAGGGCTTAGGCATAACCACGATTTTTGAACTGTAGCATACAGTTGAAGCAGCATGGAATGATGCATCCAGATCTTTTATCCGAGGTCAGTTCAATTCATGACCCAGCCAAATCAGAGCCATTGTTATTGACAGAGGTGGCAACTCTTTATACTGAATTTCATACCTGCATCATATCCCTAAAGCATCTACAAATTTAACTGAGTATTCTTCCTATTATGGACCTACTGTATACGCAGAATAAGTAAAATTTTGTTATTTGCTATCCTTGTTGGTTTTGCAATGTTAATCAACAGAACTGTAGCTTCTACTGCTCCTCACAACCCCATCATGGGCCATGAAACAATGTACAGACACTAAGAGCAAAATGTGGAGGATTGTGTGTTTCTAATGGTGCAGGAGGGTAACAAAAAATGCATCATAAAAGATAACGAAGGACTATCTGAAGTACTCTGAAGTAAAGGTTGTAAGGACAGTCACAAAAAATCATGAGAATTAAGATGGTTTAACAGCAGCTGATTTTTAGCAGCCAATAGTGTGTTAATTAAATGATTTTTTTCATGAAAAATCAATACCAGTTTCTAATGTGATGACAATGTCAAATTACTAGCAGTTAAAATTGCAGTCAACTAATATTGCCAGGAAAAAATGTGTTACTAACTGCAAGAATAAGTTAAATACATAGTAAATTAGTTAACACAGAATTTGTGGACAGCACACAGGAATCTCTAGTGAGTGCAGTTAAGCAGTTCACATCTTCAGCTACTCGATACTCTTTGCTTCACTAACTAATCAAGATGATATATTTCAGGCAGAACTATTAATAAAAGTTTCGGCATAACAAGTGCGGAGGTACAGTATACCTATAAATATAAAAAAATGCTGGTGCAAGGCACATGCAGAAAATGAAGGAAAGGTCATCTATATAATGCCTAGCTTCAATCATATGGACATAACCTACCTGGTTACAAGATTATCACTGTTTACTGTATACCATCCCCTCACTGGCTGCCTCCAGTATGACACAAGAGTACATTGCTAACTGGTGTTTGATGCTTTTTGTGGTAAGTGTGGGGAAGGGGGGGGGGGGGGGAGTGCATGCTAACTCTCGTTTGTCACAGAATATTGTTATTTCTAAATAAACAACATACAAATAAAATAAAATTACACAAATGAGTATATAACAAACACTAGTTGTTTAACAGCTTGTGCTTCTGTTACCTGCACAGGTTCAGGCTTCTCCATAATGTCAATAAAAGTGTATGTTTTGCTTTGTTTCTGACAAAGAGAACTGCCATTATCAACAGGATTATTGACACCATTTTCTGATAAATCGTCAAGAACATCTGCCAACAAGTCAATAGCACAACTGCTGCTTGCACCTGTAACAATAAGCACAAATAAATACTTAATAAGTGCAAATAAATCTTGCACTGCCAAAACTTGTCTTGGCAGTAATTATAGCAGTGATAAGATATGAAGTATTGAATGCGGGTGTTGATTTGGAAGTTAGACATAAAACATTTCTTTTATTAGTATATGCACTGTAATTAACTGAAATCTTTCACAACAATGGCATGCAGAGAATGGGTGCAGGCACATACGTATTCCCCACTAACTCTCCCTCTCTCTGCACAACACATATCTCCTCACAATAGGGCAAGGGCAAATAGGTTACATGAAATACAGCACATAACAGTGGCATCACCAGCCTGGCTGCTTTTCCTGATGAGGAATCTGTAAGCAGTCAGTTGGGATGAAAATTACTAAGGCATACTTACCCAACAGGAAGTTTGACATAAAAAACAATACTTTTGTAGCAATGCACCATCACCCATTTCTGCATAGCTTTCATGAAATATATGAAGTGGACACAGTGTATTGTTGGCAAAGTATCATAACTGGTTATACAGTCACCCCCATGATTAGAAACACAATTTGGTGGAGAGGCAAAAAAAGGAAAAGAAGAAGGAACGATTAAAGTCGCATGGAGAGATGGGGAAGAAAATGGGATTTAATGGGACTTCCAACTTCATATTTTCAAAAGAATCACTACGACACCCACATAAATTTAACCACTGGGAAAAAATATAGATTATCATACTTGGATATGAATGCTCTTTCTCTTGAATGCAAGTCCGGTGAGCTGACCAATGATGCTTAATAAAGGATGAACGAAAACAGCGAGTCAGCTGACTTACTCGGCTTGGTTTGAATAATTATTTAAACACAGAGGTATCAACAGTACAGAAAACAAGATACAGTGTTCACAACAACAACGAGGGTAAAACAATGCATTAAACTATATAAAGAGATTCACTGAATGAAACATGTTTGGCTATCAATAGAACAATGTGTTAAGACTCCAAATGCCCTTTCACAAAAGCCCACGAAATTCTGGTTGTACATAAGTTATTTTTCAGTCCCTAGTGAATAAGACAAATTTTCACGTACTAAGGAAAATCCAGGAGAATTGCTACAATTTAATTCTTATACCAATGAAAAGATGAGGGAAATAAATATTAGCGTCAGAGGCATTGGGAAACGGCTGAAATCGTTAAAACTGAACAAATTTCCAAGGCCCAATGGAACTATTATTAGACACTATACTGCATTTGGTGCTGAGTTAACCCTTTTTATAACTATAATCTATCATAGATCCCTCAAACAAAAACTGTGCCCAATAGTTGGAAGAAAGGGCAGCTCACACCTGTCTACAAGGAGGATAGTAGAAGTGAACAACGAAACTACCATCCATTATCCTTGACATCGATTTCTTGTAGAATCTTAGAACATATTCTGAGCTCAAACATAATGAGGTATCTTGCACAGAATGACCTCCTTGAAGCCAACCAACATGGATTTCAAAAATATTGATCATGTGAAACCCAACTTGCACTTTTCTCACACGAGATACTGAAAGTTCTGGATCAAGACGACCAGGTAGATGCAGTATTTCTTGATTTCCGTAAAGCATTTGACTCAGTACTGTGCCTACGTTTATTGTCAGAAGTCTGATCATATGGGGTATCAAGTGAACTTTGTGACTGAATTAAGGAGTTTTTTGTTGGAAGGACAATGCGTGTTATCTTGGGTGTAGAGACATCATCAGATGTAGATATAACTTTGGGTGTGCCTCAGGGAAGTATGTTGGGACCCTTGCTGTTCATATTATATATTAATGACTTTGGAGACAATATTAACAGTAAAATCAAGTGTTTTGCAGATTATGCAATTATCTGTAATGAAGTACTACCTGAAAGAAAGCTGCATAAATATTCAGTCAGATATTGATAAGATTTCAATGTGGTGCAGAGATTGGCAACTTGCTCTAAATGTTCAGAAATGCAAAATTTCTAAATTCACGAAACTAAAAGCAGTAGCCAATGAATAGAATTCAACGAGTAACTGTTGGAATCTGCCAACTTATAGAAATAACTGGGTGTAACACTCTGCAGGGATATGAAATGGAATGATCACATAGGCTCAGTCAAGGATAAAGCAGGTGGTAGATTTCAGTTTGTTGGTAGAATACTGGGGAACTGCAATCCATCTACAAAGTGTATTGCTTACAAGTATCTCGTGCGACCAGTTCTAGAATATTGCTCACGAGTGTGGGGCCCGTACTAGATAGGACTAAAAGGGGATATTGAAGGTATACAGAGATGGACAGCACAAGTGATCACAAGTCTGTTTAATCCGTGGGAGAGTCACAGAAATACTGACGAAACTGAAAGCAGACAACTGAGGACAGACGTAAAGTACCCTGAGAAAGTCTACTAACATATTTCCAAGAGCCGACTTTAAACGAAGACCCCGGAATATACTACAACCCTCTACATATCGCTCACATAGGGATCGTGAAAGCAAGATTAGATTAATTACGTCAAGCACAGAGGCATTCAATCATTTTTCTCGCGCTCCATACGTCGATGGGATGGGAAGAAACCCTACTAACTGGTACAATGCGACGTACCTTCTGCAATGCACTTCACGGTGGTTTGCGTACCGGTATATGAAGAACCAGTGTTGAGGCTAAATTATTAAATTCTATAGTAACTATCAAAACAAACTCAATTAAGCATCATTACCTCCATTCACTAAATTCATTTTCACTCTTCGATCGTTGCAGATTCAAATTTAAAAAATTACGTCAGTAGTTACCAGTTGAGCAAACTGTTTATGCTTTTTCGCGCGCAAATTCACGTCATTAGCAATCGATAAAGTACCTATCGATTAACAAGAAAGGGTCTGAAAATCGATCGTTATCAGAAGCGCTTTACTACAGTGACAGTGGCTCTACGGAAAATCGTATGTAGACGAAAGCGGTGTTCTTTGTCGTTTTGTTAATAGCACCAATCGTTATGGTCTTAGTTCTATTCCCAATATGGATCAGTGCCTCCTTCCGAACATCATATTAGATACACGTATCAAGAATCTTTATCCGCCAATGATCATTCACAGGCTTTATTATTTAAATTGCGCACTTAATTTAATCTGAAACAGTTCTAAAAACGTAGGTTGAAGTATAGATGGTAATTTATTAAAGATTTTTATGAAGCTTATTCCGGGTGAGTGGCTAGCTTTTATCAACCTACATCGCCATCTACGTCCATACCACATGCAAACCACAGTGAAATGAATGGCGGAAGATGCATCCCACTGCACCAGCTATTAGGACTTCATTCCCCTTCAATTTACGTATGAAACGTGGGAGGAATGGTTGTTTAAATGTCTTTGTAGACACACGCACACACACACACACACACACACATCAACAATATTCTAGGATGGGTCGCACAATTGCTTTGAATGCAGTCTTCTTTGTAGACAGATTTCATTTCCCCATTATTTTACCAAGGAACTGCAGTCTGCCACCTGCTGCCCCTATGATTATAACTAAGCGATCTTTCCGTTTCATATCTCTAGAGATTATTACATTCAGATATTTGCATGAGTTGACTGGTTCCAACGGTGACTCATCGATGTTATTGTCACAGGATACTACGTTTTTTCGTTTTGTGAAGTGCACAATTTAACATTCCTGAACATTAAAAGTAAGATTCCAATATCTGCACCATTTTGAGATATTATTAGGATTTGACTGAAGATTTATGCAGCTTCTTTCAGACAGCACTTAAGCTTAGATAACGACATCACCTGCAAAAAGTCTAAGATTAGTATTAATATTGCCAGCAAGGTCATTACCATATAATAGGAACAGCAAGGAACGCAACACACTTCCCTGAGGCCCAAGTAAAGTTGCTTCTATTTCTGATGATGACCCTCCATTCAAGATAACTTGCTGCGTCCTTCCACCCAAAAAAAATACTCAATCCAATAGTAAATTTCGTTTTATACCCCATACGATCGCACTTTTGACAATAAGCGCAGATCTAGCAACAGATTTTCGGTAATTATGAAATACTGCTTCTCCCTGACTGCCTGGATCCACACTTTCAGTATACAGTGAGTCCCATTTATCTTGATCACCCTAAATAATTGTTTGTCCAGATGCAAATTACAAAATGTTTCAAGCAAATGTTCTTTAGCTGTCAGGGGGACATCAATCGGCATGATTGCCTTCGTTGTAGCTTTGTTTTTTTACAAAGATATGAACAGCAGTATGATTTTTTTAAATGGCACCCTGTATTTTTTATTCTGTATTCATTTCCTCTCCTAAAGACCTATTCAAAAATGCATCACAGTGTACCATTCACTGAAACACAACTTTATTAATTACATAACACAACACTGAATTTGAGCCTGGGATCACGAACTCGTCCACTTGCTGGAGTTGTCAGAAAAGAAATGAAAATCAAGTAAAAACATAAGACGAAATTGACTTTGACTCTCCTGTACCATTGTGCAGGAGTAGAACATTCAAAGGTGCTCAAAGTGGTGACCCAGGACACCGATACACTGGTGCACTCGTTGAATGAAAGAATTATTTACTGCTTCCAGTGTTGAAGAGAATTACAAGCAAACATGATACGTTCCTGCATGTGCTCTGGAGTTGTTGGAATATCGCGATAGACAACGTCTTTAATGCATCCCAAAAGAAAAAAGTCCAGAGGATTTAAATCAGGAGACCTAGCAGGTCAAGTAACTGTTCCTCCTCGACCAACCCATAAAGCAGGATACCTTCGGTCCAGAACACGACGTGCACGCAAGGAATTATGTTCTGCACATCCATTGTGTTGATACGACACAAGCATTCTGGTTCTTAATGGCACTTCGTCCAGAAGAGGAGGAAGAATTCGTCTGAGGAAGTTGGCATAAGCTGTGCTGTTTAGACTGTCATTGATGAAATAAGGGCCAATAATTGTAGTACCAAGCATCCCACATCAGACGTTAACTCTCCATTGGCGCTGATGTTCCCCTGTGTAAGCCATCGTGGGTTGTCGCTGGACCAATAATGTATGTTCCTTGTATCTACCTGTCCTTTGTTTGAGGAGGAACATTCATGGGTAAATAGAACATTAGAGAAGAAGTTCGGGTTGGCGCGGATTTGCTGCTGTGCCCACTGACAGAACTGTACACGATTTCGGAAATCATTCCCATGCAACTCTTTATGTAAATGTACATGGAAAGGATGGAACCGGTGACATGTAAGAATACGATGTACACTGGTTTTAGGAATGCCAGTCTCGTGTTCAATCTATCTTGTGCTCACATGTGGATTCATTGCAACGGAAGCGAGAACAGTAACTTGGGCAGCTTCGTCTGTGGGAGTCCTATGACGATTGCGTTGTCGTGGGTTGGAACTTCCAGTTTCATGAAGCATCGCAACAAGACGAGAAAACATCCGTCGGGAAGGTGGGTTCTTGTCAGGATATCGCTCTCTGTACAGTTCCGCTGCCTGCGTAGCATTTCACCTACCTTCAACAACAACAACAACAGTTATGTCGATGCAGTTTGTAGGAAGGACAGCCTTTACTGTATGCCTACTCTACACAACAATGTTTAAAAGGACTAAACTACTGTACTAAACATACCCGTACATATGAAAACAGTATTCCAATAACTATTCTGCAAACTTACATTCCCCATAGATGAGTAGCATTTCTACCTTCTCTTCGTTGGTGTACATTCTATTCACACAACTCTTCAACTGACGATGGTTGACGGAATGACGGGTGTGCATTCTACTTATGTTTACATTTGTCCTCTGTCGCCGTCAGCACATGAATGTGTTCCATTACCCCGAGTACTTGCACTAAGCGCTGGGAGCATCAAAGTCAATGTTGTGTTATGTACTTAATAACATTGTGTTTCAGTGAATGGTACACTGTGATACATTTGTGAATAGGCATTTAGGAGAGAAAATGAATTACCAAATAAAAAATACAGGGTGCCATTTAAAAAAGTCACACTGCTGATCATATATTTGTAAAAAAAAAAAAAAAAGAAATACAAAGCTACAACGAAGGCAATCATGCTGATTGATCTCCCCCTGACGGCTAAAGAACATTTGCTTGAAACATTTTGTAATTTACATCTGGACAAACAGTTATTTAGGGTGGTCAAGATAAATAGGACACACTGTATATCATGAGAAAAACATGAGTTGATTTCACATGATCACTGTTTCCAGAAACGATGCTGGTTGCATAAGGAGGTCATACTGTGTCTCATTGCTTTGAGCTCAGATTCTACCGCAAATGAGCGTCAAGGATATTGGATGGTAAGTGGTACGGTTTTCTGTTTGAGGGATCTACAGAGGTGCTAATTCAGACGAACATTGGGTATAGAATCTGATTGTGATTCCATCAGGTCCTCGTGCTTTGTTCCATGTTAATGATTTCAAGCGATCAGAGAGCTGACGTAACATGCTGTTGCATACTCTATGTCGACAGATTCTAGATGTACCCATGTCCGTTTTTTAGCTACGCTACAGATCACTTTATTTGTGAAAATAGATTGTACAATCGCCTACAAATTTAACATATTCACAAGTACCTTTACCTTTGATCCATATAAATACAGTTTCATTAACAGATATCTTACGTTTACTACGTGTATACAAGGAAAAAGGTGAGGGTGACATATATGATGATTTGCCAAAGTCTTTATTTGCATTTTCAGTCACATGATATGTTCGATAGGCTATAAGGTCACGATCGACGAAGCTTTCCAGTCCTGATACATTCGGAACGCCTGTACCACCACGTACAATAGCGACTGTTAACCATCCGTTGCCATGGGTGAAAGAATCATTGATGTCAATGCTGAAGTTCAGTCTGCAACCACAAAAGACTGCGGGTCCATCGAGTAGAGAGTGTGCAGCGACAGATTTGATAGTATTCTTTTTCTTGTCAGCAGCTGATGTTGTCATTTCGACGTCTTCAATTGTTTTATATATTGTCTGTCTTACACGACGACGGTATCTTCAGCTGTTTCTCTATGCCAATGACATTAATACCTGTTTCCCCAAGATGCCTTACAGAAGATACCGTCGTCGTGTAAGACAGACAATATATAAAACAATTGAAGACGTCGAAATGACAACATCAGCTGCTGACAATAAAAAGAATACTATCAAATCTGTCGCTGCACACTCTCTACTCGATGGACCCGCAGTCTTTTGTGGTTGCAGACTGAACTTCAGCATTGACATCAATGATTCTTTCACCCATGGCAACGGATGGTTAACAGTCGCTATTGTACGTGGTGGTACAGGCGTTCCGAATGTATCAGGACTGGAAAGCTTCGTCGATCGTGACCTTATAGCCTATCGAACATATCATGTGACTGAAAATGCAAATAAAGACTTTGGCAAATCATCATATATGTCACCCTCACTTTTTTCCTTTTATACACGTAGTAAACGTAAGATATCTGTTATTTCACTGGAACAAGAATTAAACTGGGGCAATTCTCCTGGGTTTGCATTTGTAAGGGAACATTTGAAAATGGTGTCGAGCATTTCAATTTTTTCTTTGCTATCTTCAATTTTAGTTACTATCTTACCAGATTTTCCTTGGTTTTTGTGAAAGATCTTTCGACAATACTCTGTTACTGCAGTCATTGAAGGTTTCACACATTGCCCACTTGACAGCCAAATGTGTTTCATTCAGCATATCTCTATCTATAACCCTACAGAATGAGATTTTCACTCTGCAGTGGAGTGTACGCTGATATCAAACTTCCTGGCAAATTAAAACTGTGTGCCGGACCGAGACTCGAACTCGGGACCTTTGCCTTTCACGGGCAAGTGCTCTACCAACTGAGCTACCTAAGCACGACTCACGCCACGTTCTCATAGCTTTACTTCTGCCAGTTCTGCAAGGTTCGCAGGAGAGCTTCTGTTAAGTTTGGAAGGTAGGAGACGAGGTACTGGCAGAAGTAAAGCTATGAGGACGGGGCGTGAGTCGTGCTTGGGTAGCTCAGTTGGTAGAGCACTTGCCTGCGAAAGACAAAGGTCCCGAGTTCGAGTCTCGGTCCGGCACACAGTTTTAATCTGCCAGGAAGTTTTATAGCCCTACACTTTGTTTTACTCCTAGGCTACAGTAGTTTCTGTTTCTTTAGAGGTTTTTTACTGTGACTGTATACCATAGCAGGTATCTCCCATTATGTACTGCTGGGTACATATCTATCCAGTGAACATAAGCTTTTTTTAAAAAAAACATGAGCTGTATCACCTCTGCATGATCCTGTCCTGACAATAAGTTTCAAGATCCTTACTGAGATATGACACAACTGCTTTTTTATATAGTTTTCTGAACATATAAATCTTTTTTCTAGTTTTAGTTAGCCTTTGTAATTTGGTAACCATTGTTGCCACAACTGCCTCATGACTCTGACACCAGTTTCAATGTGGAGATTCTCAAAGCAGTCAGGTTTCTTGGTCGCCAACGGATCTATATATGTTCAGCGTCAATGGATTTCAAACCATCTGGTCTAGTTAATTATGAGAGAATGCATTTAGTAACGTTTCACAGGACGTTTTGTCATGCCCATCAGCAATAAAACTGTAATTTTCCCACTCGATTGTGAGTATGGTGATCGTTAGAAGGATCCAGTTATAATTTTATACCCACCCTTGATACTGAGTCCTGCCCATAAAGTTTCACATGGCGCTTCAATTTCTGTCTTTTTGGACATGAGTTCCTTGTACACTGAGACAAATGAACATTCTCCGTTCCCCATTGGCCTATCCTTTTGATAAATGATTAAATTTCCCCCGAAATCTCAGTGGATCAATTTGGGGTTTTAACCAGATACCTATACATAGCATTAAGTGAGGTTCAGTGCTTTTTAGGAGCACTTCAAACTCTGGTACTTTGTAGTGAATGTTTCGGCAGTTAATCGGTAGGATTTTCATAGTCTTAGCTATGGGTGCATTTCTACAGAATTTACACAGACAAGTTCTATGTCTCGTACAGTTATCATTATCTGGGCTGGAAGGAGATTTGCCTAGTCTAAGAAAACCTCGAGTGCACTGCACACACATAGCTGCCTGGGTAGCAGCCTCTGTTGTAGAGTGCACATATGAGCTGTCTAGGGGAACCTTACAACTCTCAGACCTCTGGTGCAAGTCCATTATGTCACAGCCTAGCTTGTCACAAAAATTTTGAAGTCTCTGGTTCGAACGAGGGGACCAGAATCAGTTATAGGGACAATGCTACAGATAGTAATCTTCGATGAAACACTGTGAGCAAGGCTGGAATACTCAACTTTCTCTGCCAGTCGCTTGAGTGATCTAAGTATGACCTCAGAGCCCAGATAACAAACATCGTTTGCTCCAATGTGTGCCGCAGCCTGCAGGTGGCTACACAATATTCCCCCACTGGTTGCCAGAATAGCCTCTTTACTATGTTGAACGAGGCCTTCAAGTGTACACACTGCATGTACATGGTGTTCCTTTCATTTCTTTCTACCAATTCCGTCAGGGGCAATTTTATTAGCTGTAGATTTGAACTGCAGGCCCACCTCTTTGTGTTTGCCTTCCCTTCACATGGGACTCAGCATATTTCTCAACAGGTGAACTGAGTCTCACTGGCTTAGTTTCGTTTACAGTGGAAAGTAGCATCTCCAACTTGTTTAGGGGGATGATTGTAGCATTCTGAGCTTTCTCTACTCCCTGTTTCCCCTGTACAGGACGCCTACACATACCATTGACATGACACTCACATTCAAGTGGACAATTAGTGACAGAGCCTGTATTTCCTGCAGAAGAGACAGTATTCACAGGAGAAGACAGTACTTGAGGTACCATTGGTATCTCTGGCACATGACTCCAGATAGCCTTCCCAACACACTCACTTCCAACAGTTTCAAATCACTTGACAGTAGTCAAGGCGATTTCCGACTGCTTACAAGCGCCATTTATGTCAGTCAGTGCTCAATTACTGCACACACAATGGGACTGTATTACGCCTGGTGCAATACTTTACAGAATAACAAACAAATAATTTTAACGTAAATTTTAATTTAATTTATGGATCTGATATTGTTTTAGAACTGAAAAAATATACAGCCAAAGCGAGATATCTATTACAACAGAAAAAATTGGTACTGATTTAGTGTTTCCTTGAAACTTTTTTTTAGATTATGGTCATCAACAAACTGATTTTGGGAACACTGCTTCCTGAGGTTATATCGCTGGCGACCGAATAGGGTCTGGCACAACAGAATTTTTGACCAGTAGTTGGTCAGGTGACTTGACTCTGTTCACACGCTTATGTATGTATGCTCTTAACGGTAATAAATATCATTTTTGGACATGAATTTAATCGATTTTGATGTCACAACCGTGCCACGTGCGATTACGATCATTTCACAAGTCATGCGGTTGGCTACATCACCTGCTGCACCATTTCCCACACATCATGTCACCCTGTTTATGGACAAAATTTGGTAGTTTTTCCACTGTGAACATCGCCCTGGTAATCTTTCGACCACAGGGCCACATCAAACTACTGACTTTCTGGTCAGACCAACCAACATTGTGGATCGCCATCATGGACAATATCTTCACAGCGGGTGACAACCCCAGTGATGAGATCAAATTTGTCACGTTATTAAGCCAATTAACGGAACATATTGACGCAATAAGTGATACCATTCTTGCTCTACTGGCAGACAACAAGTACAAGACAATCAAAGGTGCTCTTCTCTGCTACTACAACCCACTTCCCAGAGGAGCAAATTCATCAGATCATTCATTACGAAGTGTTCAGTGACAAGACATCACTTATGCACACAGATTGATATTCATCACATGCCTGACAACATACTTTGGACTCTGTAGAATGTGGAACTTTCTCTGCAAGTACAACCGGCTATGGTCTCCCATAGACATGAACCTCTGGACGCTCGCCTTACGCTAGTGGTATGAATATATTCGATCATACAACTCACACATTGCATCAGTAGTGTGGACAACAATGACAGTGTGCATGCTGTGCAGTTTCCAAAATGGCTCATCCAACGGCATGCCAATGTGAAGCTGAACCAAACCCAACCAATTATCACTGACTCTGACGTCTCTGTACATGTTCGGAGCAACAGTCCTCACGTGACATCGACAAACTCCAGCTTCGCCGCCATCTATGGCACTCTGACATAGAATACTGCTAAATGCGCCCATTCCTGCACAGAGCATCACCAACCACTTCGCCAACCTGCATAGCTGCATCACCTGGCCGATCACACTGCACATGAGCAGAACACCTTCTGCTGGTATTGCACAACATATGATGCCGCTGCTCACAACTGCAGCCAACCATGCAGTTTCCCATACTAGTCGCTCGATTTGCTGGAGGTGCACCTGACCATGCTGGAAATTTTCGTCGCCTTGACACTAAAAGAGTCAATAACGGATTGCACGTGTCCTGCTTACTTCATGATAACAGACTTTTTGTGTATGACAGCACATGCAGACATTTATACCAGTTTCTGAGATCAGCATTACACCACCTTATTCACCAGATACATTAACAGACTATATGCCTGTTCAACACCTTGTGGCGAATGACATGTCATTTCAGGTTTATGGCTCACAAGTTCACACGCTCTACCGTGACACACAAAGCAATTCACCTGGAGATTTCTCGTTACAGACATGCCAGAATCAGTTATTGGCGCCAGTTTCCTAAAACACTTCAACTTGATCCAAGGCCTATCCAATGACAGGCTCTTCCAGCTGACCAGTGGTCATTTCATTTATGTCATCTTCGACCATGCCTGTTCATTGGCACAGTCCTCTCTGCCCCATGACCTTCATTACCTGAGGACAGTCCCGACAACCATCAGATACTTCAGGGGTACATCAGTATTATGGAGCAGTTGCAACACGTTCACCAGCTTCATTCTGACATGTGTGAAGCGAATCTTCGATTACATCATAACATTCACGCCATCAGGAACAAGATTAAAGATGTCAAGTATGAACTTCTTGAGATAGTGCAGCTCTTTGACCATCTATGGCAGTCCCTCCACTCATCACCTCCCACTGGCTGCCACGCCCATAATACGCCAATGCGGTACCTCTATCAATATTAACGGACATGCACATAACATTGCTTCCAGCGAATACTCCAAGAGTTAGTGCAGCATTACTCACTCGCTCAGTTCATACAGAGTTTTTGTGTGATCCTTCGCAAATGTGTGCTAAACAGTGCGCCATTACAAACCAAATTGTCCATAAGATCATTACCACACCGGATACCCTGGTAAGTCACTGACCACGCTGAATGCCATCTGACCTACTAAGGGCTGACAAAGCATCTGCAGATGAGCTGTCACAAAGAGGCATAGTCCCCCCCCTTCCTCTGACAGTTCATGGGCTTCACCCATAAAACTGGTTCCAAACAGAGATGGCTCTGTCAGGTTATGCAACGAGCACAGAATCCTTAACGCTCACTCCATCACAGACAACTGCCCCATTTCAAGTGTGGAGGACTTCACTCTGGCAAATCCTTCCAGTTTTCATTGTAAAATGGCATATTTGCAAATACCTATACACACTGATGACATTCCATAAAGAGCCATAATCATGCCATGTGTCCTCTTCGAATGTATGTTCATGCAGACCCAAACATCACAACACTTTATCGGCGGACTACTCTTCAAGCTCCCATTTTCTTATCTCTAGTTAGATGACATCCTAATTTTTTCACCTGATGAGGACTCACACAAAATTACCTCAAATAAGTTTTGGACACCATCAGCTACAATAGTGTAATAATAAATAAAGGCAAATGGGGACTTCGCCACAAAGAAGTTGTCTTCCTCAGACCCATCAAAAATGCATCAGGAATTACACCCACATCATAACATGTTGAGATCAGCCATCAACTGTCCCCGCCACAAGACTACGAGAAATTATGCAGATTAATAGGAATGATAAACTTTTAAGGAGACATTTTCCACAAGCAGCAGCCTTACAAGCACCCCTAAAACAAGCTCTGATTGCCGAAGATACTACTGATGAATGTAAATCCGTATGGATGGACAAGATGCAGACAGTGTTTGAGCCCATCAAAGACTGCCTCACACAAGTTGTCACACTTGCAAACCCTCTCCATGACACACAACTCATCATAACAGCAGACATGAGCGACTCCAATATCAGCGCTGGGTTGAAGGTGTCCCATAGCCACCCCTGTTCTTCTCCCGCAAATTCACATAGTCCCAAAACAAGTGGTGGCATGGATGTGTGTGATGTCCTTAGGTTAGTTAGGTTTAAGTAGTTCTGAGTTCTAGGAGACTTATGACCTCAGCAGTTAAGTCCCATAGTGCTTAGAGCCATTTGAACCACTTGAACTGTATCTGCAACCCTCCCAAAGATGTTTGTCCTTGATGGTATCAACACATGGACGATGCAGCACAGCTTACAACAGATGTCAACGTCCTCAAAGGCACAGAGAATGTTGCAGAAGATTATTTTTCTCAACTCATCACCCTGTCATCCACTGTTGATTTTGCGCCAAGGCACAAAATGACATGCAGTTACAACCACTCACCCACGACCCAGACACGAACCTCAGAACTGAACCTTGTTGTATCCCAGATGAGACCTAGCCTATAGTATGTGATACTTCTCAAAACAGGGTACACCACATGCACCTGGACGCTCTTGTTGAGATACCTTCGAACGTTTTCACAATCTGGCTCTTTGTCATGGACACATTTGTTTGGTCTAGAGTTAAGAAAGACTGTAAACTCTGGGCTCATGCATGCATACAACGTCAAAAAAGAAAACCTTTGAGCCATGCACAGCCATCTTTAGGTGAGTTCGACATTCCTAAAGAACGCTTCCAGCACAGTCACTTTGACCCTGTCGACCCACTGCCAGCCTCCAACTGTTACTGATACATCCTCTTGGTCAACTACTGAATCACATGACAACTTGAGGCGAAACCAATTTAAGAAATTACAACCAAACCCACCACCAAAGCGTTCATTGAAACATGGATATCAATATTTGGCTGACCCATGCAGATCACAACTGCTCAAGGCAGACAGTTTGAGTCAGCACTCATCTCTGAACTACACAACTGAACTACCACACAATTCAGAACCACAACATATCGCCCACAAAGTAATGGGTTACTTGAACGATGGCGCCACATATTAAAAGCCACCCTCATTTGCCATGGGAGGCGTTGATCACAAGCATTCCTTTGATCCTTCGCAGAGTCTATGCAGCATACAGACATGACTTTGTGCATTGTTGGCTGTACTTCTATAAGGCGAGACACTGTGTCTCCCAGTGGACTTTGTACTTCAAGACTTGACAACCATGTTCACTGATATATTAGAATTAGTAATGTGCATTAAAAAAATATAGCGCACCTTTGAATAACGCTGCCTCATCCACACTCATTACCAAAAGTGTTTGTCCAGAAAACTCTTGTTGATTGTGAGTTCATCATGTTGACAGACGACACACTATGTTCTGCACCACACAGGACCTGACAAAGTCGAACATTTGTCATCCACCACAATGAAAAAAACCAATTACCATGTCCATTATCAGACTGAAACCTGCTTGGACATTAAACAAGTTCGTAGGAGATGACAAAACTTGCCAACCACACTCACGCCCAACACTCAATGGCTTTAGGGCGTCCAACACCACACAGTCAACCACCAAGCTCAAATTAGACGTTAGTGACCCCCTTCCAGAGGATCTCACCACCAAAACTACAGACGACGATTTTATCATTGAAGGATTGTTCACAGACTGCCAGACTACAGATGGCTCCATCAAACTCCACTTTCGTAAAACCGTCGCACTGCCACGTGACATTGATGCCGCCACGCTCACTTCCCACTATTCTACTGACGGCAGTCTCTCTTTCATGGTACCACGCCTGGATCCCACTCCACCCTCAACACTACCTACACTGCACAACACACCACCTACACATCCTAGTTCCAACATGTCCCCACACTCACACCAAGGCTGTCCCCACCATATGCTGACCCAATTCCAAGTTTTTCGTGTATACACCACTCATTGTACTTCACTGCCTGACGTACTTGGCATGGAAAAAGACAGCGCACCTGGGAGGCCTACCCATCTCCGTGCAGTCTACCTTGCTGTGCTCCACACTTGGGGTTCAAATGGCTCTGAGCACTATGGGACGTAACTGCTCAGGTCATCAGTCCCCCAAAACTTAAAACTACTTAAACCTAACTAACCCAAGGACATCACACACAACCATTCCCGAGGCAGGATTCGAACCTGCGACCGTAGCGGTCACGCAGTTCCAGTCTGTAGCACCTAGAACCGATCGGTCACTTCGGCCGGCTCCACACTTGGGGGCAAGATGGGGGCGTGTGGGAACACTTATGAATGTATGCCCTTATTGGTAATAAATATTGTTCTACAGTGCATTAGGATTGGCTATTCATCGTAATCCCCTCCTATACTTTGTGGATCTACAAGACAATAACGTTCATTTATGATAAATACAGACAATATGCACTTCTGTTAAAAGAGAAAACTAATGTGACAGTCTATTTAGTTATTTACAGTAATGCCTATCTATTATGAAATGGTACACACACAATGTTTGTTCTACATATAAATCTACACTAATATTTTGCAAATTATTTGATGTTCATAACAGAGGGCATGCCCCATTGTACAGTTATTAGGGTTTCTTCCTGTTCTGTTCACACATTGAACACATAAAGAATGGATATTTAAGTGCCTCTCTGTGTGATGTAATTAATCTAATCTATTTAATCCAATGGGACAGAAAAGTAGGGCACTATAGTATGTTCCAGCATTTAAAGCTGTTTCTTGAAACTTTGTAAGTAGGCTATCTCGGGATACTTTATGTCCATCTTCAAGAGCCTGCTAGTTCAGGTTCTTCAACATCTCTGTGACGTCCTTCTATAGATTAAACATACATGTGACAATTTGTGCTGCCCTTCTCTGTATACATTCAGTATCTCCCAATTAGTCCTACTTGGTTTGGGTCCCACACATACGAGTAATATTCTAGGATGAGTCACAAAAGAGAATTGTAACCAATCTCCTTTGTAGGCTAATTGCATTTCACCACTGTTCTACCAATAAATCGAAACATACCATATGCT
Source organism: Schistocerca piceifrons (assembly GCF_021461385.2). Taxonomy (NCBI): domain Eukaryota; kingdom Metazoa; phylum Arthropoda; class Insecta; order Orthoptera; family Acrididae; genus Schistocerca; species Schistocerca piceifrons. The sequence continues at coordinate 713,412,684 of NC_060139.1, read as the reverse complement.
TTACCCATGACTGAGCCTTTGTGCTATTTCGTTTCATATCCCTACGAAGTGTTACACCCAGTTATTTGCAGGAATTAACCGATTCCAACAATCCACATTGATATTGTAGTTATAGGATACTATGTTTTTCCATTTTGTGAAGCACACAGTTTTTACTGAATTTCTGAACATTTAAAGCGTCTTTCCAAATTTTTGCACCACTTTGAAATCTTATCAAGATGTGGCTGAACATTCATGCAGCTTCTTTCATACAGTTGTTCATTACAGATAACTGTATTATCTGCAAAAACTCCGAGGATGCTATTAATATTGGCGGAAACAGCATGGTACTCAACATATTTCCCCGGGGTGCACCCGAAATTACTTCTACATCTTTTGATGACTCTCTATCCCAGGTAACTTGCTGCGTCCTCCCTACCAAAAAATCTTCAGTCTAGTCACAAATTTCGCTTGATACCCAACATAATCGTAGCTTTGATAATAAACATAGATGGGGTCAAGAGTAAAATGCTTTTCGGAAATCGAGAAACATTGCAGCCGTGTGACTGCCTTAATCCAAAGCTATCAGTACGAAATGAGGGAAAAGTTCGAGTTGGGTTTCACATGATTGATGTTTTCAGATTACAAGCTAGTTGGCACTAAGGAAACCATTCTGTTCGAGATACCTCAATATGTTTGAGCTCAGAATATGTTCTAAGATTCTACAACAAATCGATGTCGATAATATTGATAACGATAATATTGATCACGTCTACTACCCTTTCTGTAAATGGGAGTGATCTGTGCTTTCCTCCAACTACAGGGCATATTTTTTGTTCGAGGGATCTACGATAGATTATGGTTGTCAGAGGGCTTAACTCAGCCGATAATTCAGTGTAGAATCTTATGGGGATACCATTGGGTCCTGGAGCTTTGTTCATTTTAACAATTTCTGCTGTTTCTCAGCACCGCTGACATTAACACTTACTTCATATGCTGTTCGGTAGTACGAAGATTAAATTGGGGAAAATTCTCCTGAGTTTTTCTTCGTAAACCAATATTTGAAAACTGAGTTAAGCATTTCTGCATTCGATTTGTTACCCTTCTCTTCAGTTTGTCTCACCCACGTGTGACTGGACGCTAACTTTGGTGCCACTAGCCTTTACATATGACCAGAATTTCTATGAGTTTTGTGAAAGATCATTTGACAATATTCTGCCACAGTAGTCACTGAGAGCTTTAGACATTGCTCTCTTCACAGCCAACTGCGTTTCATTTCTATCTATAATGCTATGCTTTGTTTTACAAATATTTTGCAGTAGTCTCTGTTTCTATGGAAGTTGTTTTATGGTGTCTGTATACCATGGAGGTTCCCGCACTTTATGAACTGTTCTACTGGGATCACAGTTGTCTAGTGCAGTGGTTCCCAACCTTCCTTAGACCACTACCCTTGAGAGCAATCTGATATTATTAGTACCCCCCACCCTTTTCTTTGAAAACTTTTGTTTTTAAAATGATGAAAGATGAATAATATTTAGTTTGCACATTTCTGTTTGTGTATGTATGTACGTGTGTGTGTGTGTGTGTGTGTGTGTGTGTGTGTGTGTGTGTGTGTGTGTGTGCATGTGCTATAATGAATCACGATAGCTAACTATCCACAGTGAGGGTAGACACATGTTCCAAAAGTGCCTGCTCTGCACTATTCCTCTCCCTAGTAGCATTTGCTTCACCCACACCATGCGACCCCATTTAAAATCCAGCTCGTTAAAATGTGTACACTATAGTTACTGTTAGTAAATCACTTAAGTGCTAGACTCCTAATACTTCTGAAGTGGCAGATATTGCGAGACATCAGGCTGTTAACACTTTGTGTCTGACCACCTTAACAACAAAAATGATGATAATTCTGTGTACAGCACTACAGTGCTAACATGCCAATTAATCCATATATCTATTTGAAAGTAAATAATGAAGCAATTTATGCTCTATTGGAGGAACTATCTACAACTTGCATAGATATTTTCAAGAGGGATTTAGCATTTGTAACTTATGTCTTACTTTTACTCTCATGTATGTACTATTTAAAGTACAAAGTATGTGTGTATTCAGTGGCCTATGTGAGGTGCCTGTGACCTCCACCGCATGATGTCATGTGTTAATGCTAATAACTAATTATTGATAACCTATTTAATCAGTATTAAAGTCTTCCAAAATTGTGGTAGTACTAATGATGTTTTAAAAGTAATTTAGTTTCATGACTGCCACACACTCACACCCTTTTGGTTTTCTACCTCTTAGAAAATTTCTTTTCACCCCTCAGAGGGTAATTACCCTGATGTTGGGAGCAACTTATCTAGTGTATGTTCAACTATTCCTTTAAACTCGATCCAAGTTCCTCTACATGCTCCTGTAATGTGAGAAAAGCTCCAAGTTCCTCGCTGAGAATTGCACGTCTGCTTTTTAATATAGTTTGTTGAATACATATATCTTTCTATTAGTTTTAGTTGGCCTTTGTACTTTGGAAATCATTGTTGCCACAACTGCTTCACACCAGTTTCGATGCAGACATCCTCAAAGAGGTCAGGTCTGTTTGTTGCTATTTGATCTAATATATTTCCATCACGAGTGAGGTTCCAAATTTCTAAGTAGTTTTCAGAGAGGGCATTTAATAATATTTCACAGGATGTCATGCCTTGCCCACCACTAACAGAACTGTAACTTTCCCAATTGACTTTTGGGTGATTAAAGCCTTCACATTTTATTACACTATGATGGAGAAACTTACGTACAAGCAAAATGAGGCTTTCTGTAATGTTTTTGGTTAGATCAGGAGATGAGTCTTGTGGTTGATAGAAGAATCAAACTATAATTTTATATCCAATGCTAATACAGATCCTTGCCCAAACAATCTCGCATGCAGATTCAAGAAGTAAGCTTGTAAGGCATTCTTGAACAAAAAAATGGTTCAAGTGGCTCTGAGCACTATGGGACTTAACTTCTGAGGTCACCAGTCCCATAGAACTTAGAACTACTTAAACCTAACTAACCTAAGGACATCACACACATCCATGCCCGAGGCAGGATTCGAACCTGCGACCGTAGCGGTCGCGCGGTTCCAGACTGTACAGTCTTGAACAATGTACATAACTATTCATCCTTTTTAGGGCTGAAAAACTTCTGTCAACTGAGGCCCTGGATGCAGGAATAGTTAAAATATTTTTAAAAGTTTTACAATTTCACAGTATGCTGTCCAGAGTTCTTTTGACTTAATAGACTAAGGCACTCCACACACAGAGCTACTCAAAAGAGGATGGCTGATGACGCAAAACACTAAAGAGTCCGCTATGAGTCATTAACTATATACTAGTTACTAGCCAGTCAGTAACCCATAATAATCAGTCACAAGCTGCTCAACGTGTTGACTCGGAAGTAATTAAAATCACTCAGTTTCTGGGTCTCATCCATTGCAACAGTGCTCCATTCCATTAATAAAACTGAACAAGCAACCGGTAAACGTAAAGTTTGTGTGGTAAGTGGGAAAACATCCCACATTGTACAATTATAACCTTCTGGAATACTCGAGAAAGGATGAGGCTGAAAAGGTATGGAGTGAAGGGGACAAAGATGTTAATACGCCAGGTATGAAATGTTTTTTTTTTTTTATTTGAAAGTAGCATGAACACAATTTAAAATACTTTATACAGTGTGATCTCCCCTTTTCGGCCCTCTTCCCTTTTCTTCTCCTCTTCCTTCTTCCTTCGTCGTACAGTGGCAATATCTTAGGGTCTTCAACATAAAAAGGGACGATAATGGGGGCACATGTGTGTGGTCGTTCACGATGATGTAGTGCTATGTGTGTCATCCTTATCTCTGTTTTGAGAATATTGCTAACTGAAGCAGAAACATTCCTCTAAAAGAAAAAGGTAAGTGCTCTCTTTTTGAAGAAAAGTAAATAGTAGTGTAGACTACAATGTCTATCGCTCTACCAAACTGAAGGAACACGACACAGTTTGTAAAGTTTAAACTTCAGACGAAGTTTATTGATCCCAAGAAGCTGAAACAAAACTCATCCGTTCCAAATGTCATTCACAACGAGAGTAGTTAGTTTTCTGGTGTGTGTGTGTAGTGGTCACTAATGATTGAAATGATCGTTTCGGTAATTCTATCACAATCTGTTTATAGGCTGCTAAGCAACGTATCAACTAGCTGACTATTCCGTGATTAATATCCGTCGTATTCAAACAGTAAATCAACTCACACTTGCATTAAGCATCAAGAACACTTACTATCCCTTCTGATAATTCTTTGATAATTATTATTAAGTTAATGTCAATAAATCACGGTCAGTGTCACTTAATCCTTCACGCGACTATAACGGGCGATAGCCTATCGCGTACCTCAAACTTCGCGCCGATATTTCAAAGTCCGCGCGCGATTTGTTTGTAACAAAGTTTGGCTGTGATTCCCTAGAATATTTTCTAAACCAACTCCGGGGTGTGAATTATCAGTTCTATGTCCATTCATAAAAAAATTACAGAGGACCCGCACTCGATTCCGATTTGTCCGCGCACTCGAGCAACTCAGAAGGTATTACCCTTCTCAAAGCTCAAAGAGAAAAAATATCACACATAACGCAGCATTGTGGTCCGCTATGTCAAAATACATTTATATCCATCTCATAAAGACTCATTACTCATTGATACTAAAACATATTGAACTTAATTAAATTCTTTACTCCATAAATAACTAATAAAATTTAGAAATTATTAACATGTATACTGTGTCAATCACTCAGCAAAGATTTCACAACAACAACAAAAAAATCCTGACTTGAGATGACGTCATGGGTTACTACCTGTTTTGACTCTCCTACTCTCACGTGACACAAGGTATATCCGCCGGCAATGGACATCCCCAAAAGATTATTCCTTAAAGATTTCGAGGGCTACACGGACGATTACCCGTGTAATGCTACAACAGTTTCAGTTAGACAGTAGCATATTTCCTAAATCTTCAAGTTTTCCCAGCGGCCTGCTCACACATTGAGGTGTCAGATCCTCTGCCGGATATCTGTCTTCCATGCACAGTATTTCGACAAAGTGACTCGTTATCTTCGTCAGGTGCTACTTGAGATTGCTAGTTGAATTTTTTTCCCCTCCTCTTATCAAGGATGGCGGACTGTTTGAAGAGATCATGTTTGTCCTTTTCTGGCTTCGAGGCATGAGTTTGCTCTTTGCATCTCTATATTTTTCAATGATGTTTTGTGGGTTCTTTCTCATTTTGGGATTTAGTTATTCATTTATTGAGAGGGTGTTGTGGAACAGTTCTGGCATTTGCCTTACAGCCAACGAAAACCTCCTAATACCCCGGTTAGAACTGAGGGTATCTATACTGGCACCTTGTTTTGTCACCAGATGTTTCTCCCTTGGTGTGTGGATTTGATGTCAGCTTTGTCAATACATGTCTTCTTTTTGCAGGAATGGGGGACAGTCTTTCACTGCTTGTGAGGAGGCGACTCCGTTCACTACTTCACCAGTCTGTGCTTCTGGCTTGTTCAACACTGGGCGAGCTGCTGGAGTGGTTAGCACACTGAACTTGCATTCAGGAGGACAAATCTGAAACCCGCATCCGGCCATCCAGATTCAAGTTTTCCGTGATTTCCTTAAATTGCTCCAGGAAAATGCCAGGATGGTTCCTTTGAAAGAGTACGGTCGATTTCTCATTAACGCAATCCGAGCTTGCGCTCTGTCTCTAATGACCTTGATATCGACTGAAAATTAAACACAATCTCTCTTGCTTCCTTTGCTTGATCAGAAAATGTTTTTCTCCTCTGATGACTTTTGTCCCCTATACTGCCTCGTTTGTCACTATCGTCCTTGTTCGTGGCTTTAGGTCACATGTCTGTGTCCCCTGTTGTTGAGGCCATTCTTCAGTTTGAGTTGGCGCCATCGCGCACTTATGTAGGCTTGTCTGCTCTTCTCACGATTCTATCAGGCGCTATCAATGGAATGTTTCCTTTAGTCAGAGGCAGGCGGCCTCCATTTCTGCATGGAGTGTCACTCTACCTCTCAATTCAGGCTTCAGAAGGAGAGCATCGACCACGATTCGCCAGACATCTTCTTTGTAGCTGGTTTTCGGACTATCTTCTGCCACTATGGTGACTTGTGCTTCTCTGTGTGTCAGCGCTGAGTGAATGCATCCTGCATCTCACTGCCAAATTGCCCTCCCACCACTCTCTTTGGGATGGGGAGCAGATGTTGGAGCAACAAGTGGCGTGGAAGGCGAGTACTGTGCTCTGTAAGCAAGGCTGAGGTATTGCCATGCTTGCATCTCCATCGCTGCCTCTTCTTGGTTTCCTCGGCTCCAGCCAAGCTCGCCTGGTTAGTCTTCTTCTTTTGCTTTGTCTCACTTACGTTACCGTGGCCTGGAAAAGCTGGGCAGGCACACCAGTTTGCAATGTGTGGTTCTCTGCAGCAAGCATACACCGGTGTTTCTTCCTTGCCTCTGCTACAGGTGCGACTGTCATGCTCGTCAAAGTACTTTACACACCTGATGGTGCCATGGTAGTGCTTTGACACGTGGCCTTCACCCTGCCAACAGGACTACTGAGGCCAACAGTCTATGCTGCATGGTAAACTTCCACTGTGTTGGGGAAGCAAGGGAGTTTCCATAGCTCGAAGATGCTACTGAACCCGTCCACAGTTCACATAGCGACGACGAACAACAGAGATCTCTTCTTTCTTGTCTGGTACGCAGATTTAATGCTACGTTCCTGAAGCTAGCACGTAGCAGACCTTCATGGCTGCCTTATCGTCTTAAATTCAAGAAAACCCCTTGAGGAGCACCTTGGTTGTCTTCTCTTGCTGCTTCGATGGCACCTTTTCCTTTGTGGGCACTTTGTCGATGTGGGCAGCCACAGCGCTCTTCAGTTCCCGGAAGTCTCTATCGGGGCATCTGTCTGCACACTCGACGCCATGTTCGAGCTCGCGGCAGTCAACCATTACGTCATACAACTCTATCCGTTCTGTGCTTTTTTAGTGAATGTACAGAGGCGGGTCAGATGTACAGTCATTGGCAGACTCTTTGAGATGCATGACTGACGTCCCCTTCGCTGAGTCAGTTTTCTTCAATTGGTTTCGTTTGTCCATGTTGTGGCGCGAAAACACGACAGATTTGTACATATCGTAAGGACGACACAACGACAATTTTTCGGCCCAGTGCCATAACAGAGATCTGGGGTTCTGTTCTCGGTATGGTGCACCTTGTGTGGGGTTCGATTTCCATGTCAACATTTTCCACTCTTTTTGTTGAGTTTTGCTGTTGCGGCCGTTGCAACTCCAGTTCAGGATCCCTGACTTTGCTGGGTTGGTACCTACTGTCACGATTCATGAGAATTTCTGGTGGTCTGTACCAGAACCATTTACATTTAAAATGATGGTCCATCACCTAGCCAACTGAAAGGACCTTATTTTTGTATTACTTTTTTTTACGAATTCTACAGAAGATATTTTTATTGTAACCTAGTTTATAACAAGTGTTTTACAAGCAAATACAAATAAAATATAAGGTTAGTCTGAGAAATTAAAAGAATTTAATTTAAGATTATTTGATTAGGAAGGAAAAAAAAGAAGACAGAACAGAAATTTTAAGATTTCACCACTGGTACCATTCCAGGTGCAGGAACTCAGTAGTACACTTCAAACCACTCACTTCTGAGTGGCTTATTGATTTATAATTCTAGTGATTTCTAATCCTAGTGGAGTCGCTCCCATAAATCGTACTTCTGCTTGCGACAGTAACATTATAATAGCTGTGTGTAGCCATTTCACATTCCTCCCATGACGTAATGAGCCCAATAGATTTCATATTTGCTACTGTAATGTCAATCGTTGATTTTGCTCCTGCCCTTTTGCTCGATATGTGGGGTTGACCCTTCATTATTAACTAGGTGTCGGTTGATAGTGCATATCTCGTTATTAATATAGCATCCCCACGTATCTGTTCATGATGAGTGCTACAGTGTTGAATAAACATTGATATCTGCAGTGATCATTAACTTCTGGTAAAAATGGTGTTATGTCTGTTGTACAGTTCTCTCTATTGAGTCTCTGTATAGACGGATCTCATCAGAAAACTGCACATAAACTGGTGGAATTACCTCTGCATCATTCCCTTTACATTCAGTGAGGGACAAGTAAAAGTGGCCTGGACGAGTGGACGTGAATGTATGCAATAAGCACACCCTGTGACGCACACACCACCTCTACACCTGCCACGTGATACGCACTGGTTCAGAGCATAGCGTTGGCTGTGTCAATGTGAATGGTGCAGTGTAAAGGGGACGATGGTACTCAAGTAGAGCAGCAGGTGTTGGTTGCAGGAAGTTATGTGAAAACAAAGTCGTGGAAACGGTGTGGTCAGTTGTTTGCTGAGAATTTAAGTGGTGTCATAGTACCAGCAAAGAGTGCTATGCAGCGCTTAGTCTAAAAATGGTGTCAGAAAGTATCTGTTTTGATCAAGTCAAAAAACATTCCGAAATGTGCCCAAAAGTTCCAAGAGATGAATAGTGCACACTTTCTACATCTGCTGTAGTTAGGCTAGTACTGTAATTCCTTTCCTCTGCTGTGTTTCTTTGTACCCTGGAACTCTGTTCTCTGGGCCACTTTCATTTGCCCCACCCTGTATTTCTACTGTAACTACATGGTCACAGAATAGTTGTGACATCTTTTTTATAGCCCACTGCCCGTTCACTAATATGATTTTATCTTTTGGTTTGGTTCCTCTGTGATTACTGTTGTGTCGTTTGCGAGATCAATTAGTTGTCCATTCCTTGTATATGGCTCCCTCAAGCACACTACATGTTTCTTTGTCCACGGCCGTTTCTAACTCCACGTTCATGACAGTAATCCAAAGAATATTTAGTTTGAACAGCTTCACAGGTGCTTGGTGAACAGAAAACATTTCAAGTCCGTCCTATGAAACGCTGAGCAGTTTGAAAGCTATCTCCCCGTTCAGTCTGTTTTTGTGCAATGTCTCCTCTAAGGTCCCATAGTCACAGAAGCCATTTTCTTGGATTTTACGACTGTCTCCTTGTTATGTTTTTGTGCCAGACCCCTCGGTTTTTCAAATGTTGAAACTAATTAAGATTCTAAACTTGTTAACAGGAAACTGTGTGTGTCAAAACCTCTCGCTAGTAACGTGAAAGCAGTTTCTTTTAAGTGCCCAATGGTTATATTGGAAGATGCAAAAAACGCATCTACTGAATTTAAATGAAGTTTTACTTAATATTGTTCCTACGTTTTTCTGTAAATGTTCATTTAGGCCCCACAATAGATTCTTAGATTTTCAAGAGATAACTCGGCCCTACTCTGTAAGCACACTGCAAAAATATGAAGGATTGAACTGCATGTACCGGAAATAAATCACTGCGTGGCAAATTGCATTATCTTACTTTATTTTACCTATCAGGCCGCATGAGCAAACTGAACTTCTGTCCTCTTTCAAAAAATATGCTTCGCTGTCCACACAATAGTGCAAGGCGTGACAGTGCAGATTTGGCCAACTCTATCTTTCATCTGATAGTGGGGATAATCTTCGTGAAACATTTATAAATGACAAAAGGAAAGTATTCTTCAATGATATTGAATCCTTTTAATGAAACAAAAATGACTCAAACTAAAATGAACAGTGACACTTTTTTAACATTATCATACATAATAAAAATTTATTTTCAATCGTAATGGTTAACCTATATAAAATTTATACTTTTCTTTCATGCTGTTGTTGTTGTGTTCTTCAGTCCAGAGACTAGTTTGAAGCAGCTCTCCACGCTACTCTATCCTGTGCAAGCTTCTTCATCTCCCAGTACCCACTGCAATATGCGTATTTGTGCATTTTGTCAAATGCTTGTCATCATTTTTTTTTCAAACTGTACAACGGCACACATATCGTGGAAGAACAATGTATGCATTGAATTAGTGCGTCCTGTAAACAACAAATGATAATCTTAAAAAATATTTTACTGTACTGTTCTTTAACACACTGCATTTTAATCAGAATATATGTTTTAGTTTCGCCTACAAGCATTCTCATTCATTACACATTTCACTCCAATATATTAATTTAAAAAAAACAGTTTCAAAGATTGAAACTAATTAAGATTTTACACTTGTTATCAGGAAACTGTGTGTGTCAGAACCTCTCGCTAGTAACGTGAAAGCAAGTTCTTTTAAGTACACAAAGGTTAACTGTTATATAGTGAAGGTGTACTTTGCTAGAAAAAACGCATCTTCTGAATTTATATGAAGTTTTACTAAATGAATATTGTTTGTTTGTCAGTCTGTTGGTCGTAATATTTTGAGACAATGAACATCCTGTGCAGCCTGAAATGCCATGGAGACGCCAGCCGTGGAAGCAAATCTCTTGAGAATAGCAATTCCAGCTGCATTTTCAGCATGGGGTATTGGTTCATGTCTTCACGTTTCCCCTTAGAAGAAGACAGAAATATTACTGTATCATTGTCTTCTGCATCATCAGCAGAATTGATGACTGGTTCTTCAGTAGCACAGGTGTTGTCTTCTGACTAGGGCCCTTCTTACATATTGACAGTACAAGACGGCACCAACCAGGTGTAAGCATGTAGAATAGCAGCATCAGAATCCAAAGTTGTATCTGCATTATGAGTAAGTTCAGATGTTGGATAAACAGTTTCCTCTTTAGTTTCAGCAGCGTTCTGAGATGCTGTCCAGGCCTTCTTAAAAAGTTAATAGTAGTGTGTGTAGCAACTTCATCCCAAAAAGGTATTCGCTTTATGAGTAAGGTCAGATGGTGGATCATCAGTTTCCTCTTTAGTTTCAGCGGCGTCCTCAGGTGCTCTCCAGGCCTTCTTTAAAAAGTTAGCAATGGTGTCTGTTGCATGTTAATCGCAAGCAGCAGATACCTTACAGTATATTCCAATATCGAACTGTTTCTTGTAGTTCGACTGTACAGATCGGCGTCTGTAATAACGCTTCATTGAGACGATTATTCCCTTATCCAGTGACTGCAGACGCTAGGTGGTGTTAGCTGGTGAGAAGGCAACTCCTGTGTTCGGAAGTTCCAGGTCATCGAACGATGTGCTGAGCAGTGATACGAAGTTAGCAAAATATTTTTTTCCCCGTAGCCAATTTGTTGTTGAACCTTCAAGAATGAGCTACGGAAGAGAGATCTGGTCATCCAACTTTTATTGTTACTCTCGTAGCGGCATGGCAGTTTGACAGATTGAATAGGTTGACAACGTGGACTTTTGTATTTTACAATCACCAACGTTTGAGCTTCTCAGAAACATTGGGCTTAACATCAGAAGACCACCGTCAGTCTGTTCGTGCTGCGTTTTCCTCCTTGGCACTTTTCGCCCTTGACATGTAGTGCTTTTTCAGGCGTCAGGTTACATGAAACGCTGGCGTCATCCAAATTAAACATATCTCTTGGACAATAGTTGTATTAGAGCTTGGACTGAAATTCTCGCGCCGACTCATTGGCATCTTCCTGTTTCACTCTGTCTCTCATGACAGACATCGACGGCACAGATTTTATGGCTCTTCTGAAACCAGGATAATCATCCTCAGAACGCGCAAACCCAGAAAATTCACTTTTTCTGGTCGATTTCACGAATCTTTTGTTGGACCATGGAGCCAGGCAGCGGAATTTGCTGTGAGGGCATGTGCTGGAACCATTCAAACAGCGAATACTCAACTTCTTCATGTTTGGCTGCCCTCGTGCGGCTGCCATTACAGCTAAACAAACAGCTTACCAGACTTGCCTCTATTTCCTGCCTCGAACTTATTATCCTGTGTTTTATTCCTCTCTCCACTGTAGAATTTACTGTGTTTGTTTTAGTTTCAGAGCATTACGAGCTCGTTTTTGTTTCGGCGGCTTATTGCGGGTGATGAAGCGAAAGGAAAAAAAAAAACTTTAACTGCACACTAACAGACACAGAGAGGTCTGCGTGTCCCTCGTTGTGCACGGTCTATAGCCAACACCTCTCTTTCCCCACCCCTGCGTCTTGCGCTGCGGAAGTGATCAGGCCATTGTTGCAAAATTACAGTACAGCACATTATCGAGAAAATGTGTGTAAAATGCATTATTAATAACAAATACCCACACCCTGATCCCTAACAAACCTGAACCTTGGTCTATGATGCACAAATCTCAAATGAAGAGACCTTTGCAGTTGCTCTGATTATAAATGATGAGGGAGGGGGTTGAACCTTCTTGGTTTGTGGGGGAGGGATGTATGGGCGGGATAGTGATTCCCTGGGGGTGGGGAAGAGGGGGAATTGGGGCTAAACTTGAATATAACTCATATAATTGTCTCATGAACGTGGTGACTCTTTGTGGGGGAATGGAGCGTGAAGTGGGAAGTTGCCTTGTATATAACTAGTCCATTTTCTCAGTATTCAACCTGACACCAGATGTGTCACCTGATACGCAAGTTCAAGGTCTTCTCATACATACACTGCTATCTTCTACTTACCAGTTACAGCATTATCTTACTAGTGCTCCTCTCTTGAGTATTGTTGGTGTGTTTGTGTATCCAGAACATACACTACATGTCTACCCTAATCTGCTCTCCCTTTCACCAGCAACTTCAGAAATGACAGCGGACCAACTTTCTCCAGTTCTATGGTGGACTTTATATCTGGGTGACATGAGTTAAGATGATCTAAAAGTTCCATAAGCCTTTCCCTACCATAACGCCAGATCGCAAAGGTATCATCCAACTATCTGAAGAAACATGTGGATATCTTTCTAGCTGTCTCTAATGCTTCTTCCTCAAATTTCTCTATGAATTGATTGGCAACCATTGGAGTCATGGGGCTTCCTATAGCTACTCTTTCTGTCTGCTCATAGTATTGGACCACCGTACAGAACACATATTGAAGTCAATATACACCTGAACGTGTTCATCAGAGCACCATCAAATTTCTGTGCAGTCAGTTCTAGTTAGTCTTTTTATAGTACATTGGTAAACAGGGAGACCACATCAAAACTGATCATGATGTGTAGTTGCTTGAGAAGTTGTATCAAGTCCTCCAAGTTGCAGATGTGGTGGATAAGCTTCTCCACAAGTGGGAACAGCAGTTCCTTCAAATACTTAGCAGCTTGGTATGTTGATGTGCAAATGTTGTTGATAATGGGGGTGGTGGCACACCCTTTTTGTCTATATTAAGGAGTCGATACAGCCTAGGTGGAACTGACACTCTTGATAATAGTTGTTTGATGAGCTTTTCAGGCATGCCTGTTGAGTTCAAGAGAGCTCTGGTCTTCTTGTCCACTTTCCAGGTGTCTGTATGCTGGGTCCATTGGAAGTTGACGAGCATTCTCATAATCAGTCTGATGCATGATGACTTGGGAAGTCCCTTTATTTGCTGACAAAACCACGCTGCTGCTGTCTTTCTGAAGCTTCTTGAGTGCCAGCCTCTCATCACTGAAATTATCCGATTTTAGACGTTTCGTCTTGGTGAACCCTGTAGGTCTCGCGGCGGTTATTTTTTTAACACATTTTTCGGAATAGTGTTGGCTACTTGCTCCACTGGACTGATGAAACTTAAAATAGGCACATTTCTAGGAGTAGTTGTGAAATTGAGGCTCCAATAAGTACCTTCAAGGTGGTGTGATCAGCTGTTTGCCACATGAGTTAATCACCGTGTGAGTATCTTCCATCTACTGTGCTTTCTTACGCACACAGTCAAACTTCACAGACTGTTAATCTGAGGCATTCCACTTAGCACATTCTGTTAGGGACTGAGAAGCACTGTTTACCCAGTCCCAATCTTTGCATGGCGTGGGGGTTGTCATGTAGAAGTGAATATGTAAAAGCTCCCTGGTCACCACATCTAACCTGTAGAGCGTTTCTCGAATCCTTTCTATCACACATGCTATGCTCGCCCGACATTTTATTTTGCTTGCTATTCTGCAGTTGATGTGATGCTTGATCCTAGCAAAAACTATTACTATGTCTCCATCTGGACATCTCAGCAGGAAGCTGAGAGAACTCTGCATCCTCCCTTTCCTTTGTCAAAGCATGTCCAACTTCTTGATATTCCAGTACATGTCTTCCCTGAAGAGTCTCTTGAAGTAATTTGTCAGGCTTTACCGGTGATCTGAGGTGGCTGGTTTTCTGTCAGATATCATTGTCGTCCATGCATAGTATTTCAACAACGTGGCTCAGTGTCTTCATCAGGTGCTATGTGAGACTGGTAAACGACTGGAACAGGCCCAGTACTTACATCTGCTGCCTTCCCCCCACCTTGTCAGTTCTAGTCGCTCCATCTGCTGTCCGTTCCCATTAAAATCGCCGTCTTCGGTCCAATGCGCCTGGCAACGAGCTGATGTTCCATTTTCAGTCTGATGCGCCTGACAGCCATCAGGCCTTCTGTTCTTGGCACAGCTACCTCGTCGTCTGCCTGGGGTTCGTTTCCCATGCTCACACGCTTAGTTCTTCTTTTGTTGAGTTCTGCTGCTGCAATCATTGCGTTTTACTAACTCCAGTGCAGGATCCCATGCTGTGCTCAGTTGGTACCCAGTGTCACGATTCATGAGACTTCCTGATGCCTTTAGGAGTGCCTTTATCTTTATTGACTCTCTTATAATATTCTCCCGGTATCTGGAGGGCCTGTGCAAGAGCCTACGTTTTTTTCATTGATCACAGTATGATTAATTTCCTGATATTTATCGCAACACCGGATCGAAAACGGACTATCAACTCACTGCCAGGTGCACTGGACCAAAAACAGAGCTTCTCAGGTCAATTATAGTGGGACTGGGCTGCAGGCAGAGGAACTAGAACCAATCAGGGAAAGAGAAGCCAGTAAGCATAAGCACTGAACTCGTTCCAGTTCAGTAGGACTATTCCACTTGTGCAACTGTGGCGAGCAGGTTGCTGCTGCTGAGCGCTCTGTTACTGCTGTTAGATGACTGAGTGGACTAGCTTGTGGAGTGAGCATGCGTGGAAAAATTGCCGTGTTTGCTAATTTAACAGCAATAGACCAATCTATCATGTCAGTGTGTGTGCGCCATGGGTAAGATGCTGTGAAAAAGGGAGAATATCTCAGTCGGTGGTCTGCCCCATGGCAACGATGCGTTATGAGTCAACCAAGCAACTGACTGATGAGATGACTGACGATCGTCTGACCAATGTCCGAAGAAACTCGAAAAACGAATTTGGCAGCTCAGCTGAGGATGATTTTTCCATGGAAAGTGATGCCTCCTGCCACATCCATAATGGAGAGAAACTAAGGCTGACAAATGATACTAGGATCACAGCTCACAACTATCACGACCCAAGAAAGCCAGCTCCGAATTTCTACATCCAATACCTGGGTGGAGGTTGGATGGAGTTCCTTGGCATGCTCAAGAGCGCTGTGATGGGTGTGATCAGTTTCAAGCGCCTGGACGACAATACTCAGGTGTAGGCATGAGTAGAGTATTTGTCTGACTAGGAAACTCTCAAGGCTCTACTCAACAAGTATGTTGTCTCAGCAGAAGTGTGCTGAAAAACACATCACTCAAACTTGTACACTGAAAAAAAAAAAAAGGATGAACTGATGTGAACCCATAGCAGTGGGTTGAATGTCGCAAATCGTGGCGTCTTCATGACCTTGTCAATCTGCAGAAACGTTAACAAGATGAAGTGGAAGAAGAAGACAGACCAGGCATGCTCAGCAGGTGCTGTGATAGCCAAGAAAAAGAAACTGAGAAGAAGAAAGCGCGGCAAGGACATGGCTTCGCTGGCGGAGCTGGACAGAAACGAATGAGCAGCGGCTCCCCCTCACATGCAGCCAACTGTCTCTATCAGTGAGAGTGATGGAGGAGGCAGCACATGCGACACAGACTGGTAGCAGACAGCAGCAGTGCTGTGTGAAGAGCAGGTTGATGTTGTGGTAGAAGGTGTCGCACAAAACAACAGTAAGGTAGCAAGGCCAGTACAAGCCCAGGTAACGATATTATTTCGAGGTCAACCCCATGCTTCTTGGGAACCCCCCCGCCACCCCTCCCTGCCCTTGTATTTTGGTCAACTGGTCAAAACGTAACCTGATACCCAACCCACAGCTGTAGTGCACTTTGCGTGGCTTCATTCATGATCAGGTTGTAACCTGAAGCCTCATACAAACCTGCAGGCCAATTGTGTCACCTAAAAAATTAAGTTCGTTCATCCAGTATGCCGATTGTGGTGCAGATAATGATCTAAGACGAGGTCATCAGTCAGGCAGAGTGGCCGAGCGGTTCTAGGCGCTACAGTTTGGAACCGCGCGACCGCTATGGTCGCAGATTCGAATCCTGTCTCGGGCATGGGTGTATGTGATGTCCTTAGGTTAGTTAGGTTTAAGTAGTTCTAAGTTCTAGGGGACTAATGACCTCAGAAGTTAAGTCCCATAGTGCTCAAAGCCATTTGAACCATTTTGAGGTCATCCTCTCCATTCACCCACTGATAAAGGCCAAGAATGGCTTAAAAAGGTGGGAAACCCTCCATCTCCTCCCTTTTTCTCTCTCTACCAATAGGAACACATTAAAATAGTCGGAAACCTCTTCCCCTACAATTTTTATGTCTATAGCAGTTGCCTGAGCATTGTCATTTGTACTCTGTTCACCATACGGTAAGGGTCAGTTTTGTTTGGGATAAAGGTGTTAGTATCTGTTGTAAGTAATAACAATGATGTAGCAAATTAATTTCTAATGTAAACAATATGTTTTCAAAGTTGGGAAGTGTCAACAGATGTTCCTTTGCTACTGTGAGGCAATATGCAAATGGACTATTTACTGAACTCGGAATGCTACTATAAATTCTCCCCATGTGATTCTTATGTGGTTAATGACATCTGACTACACAATCCCAGCCTCTGTTGAAGAATCGTATTGGGTGAGGTCGCTCGCCTCATAGAAAGTATTTATGCATGTAAATTATTAATGCCATGTTAACCCCACCAGAATCGTGACTTGGTTTTGGGAAAAAGGTTGGTGCGCCAATATATGTGTACTCTGAAATATCAGGAAAGATAATCAGATTTATTCCATTTGACAATTACATACACTAACAAGTTGACTTAATGAGGTGATGTGTGTTGAGTGTGGACAGATTAATATCTTAATAAAGAGAAAGGAGTATAACACAAATGTGTAACTATAAAATCTAGCAATGCGGATTGATACTTTCCCTCAAGTGAAAGAGACCACAAGATTCTAGGTCACCTTCTTTCCCTCAGTATCTAATCACAGAAATAATGCATGTATGTGCTGCGATGCTCAATGGGTCATTGGTCACCTGTTTAATTTCTATGAACTGCAAGGCTGATCGTGCTACGGAAGGAGCCGCATATATTACCTACTCTACTCCATTACATGGTCCCAAGCTGGCTGTTCTCGTTGTGCTTTTATGGTGATCAGAAGTGATGTCCTTGCAGCCACAGCAGCGCACGTATACTACACAATTCTGCAAAATTAGGCGGAATTCCATATAAGTTACACAGCTCCTCCACTGAAATGCTAGTGTCAATGCTACCATAATCTAGTGGGGTGTGCCTCTCTGCTGTTGTGGCTGTCCAATCACAACATTTTAACAAATTTTTGCCATTGAGTGCTACTCCTGCTTGACTGTGAGTGAGCAAGAAACACTGCTTATGTCACATCAATCTGGCCAATCATGGTCGCCTGTGGGAGTCATCGCTCGTCCAAAAAGCTTTCCAGACACTTCCTTAGCGCCAGCTTCTAAACTGACACATTTCGCTCCTCTGTCCCACGAACAAAAACTATGGAGTGGGGGATTCATGTAGGTACATTCCTTGCTTGTAATGTCACCCGTGATGCTTTTGTGAGCCCCGGGTGACACGACCAAGGGTGAAATAGTGTCTCTCTGCGTTATTCACTTTGGGGAGATATTCTGCATGCCTCACAGTGTTCGGCCAGAAACGCCGCCAGGTCCTCAGGTGGTATCAAAGCCCTCCCACTGGAGACCGTCCTGGTGGGGACAGCACCACCTGGGACGCTGGAGGTGGTAAAATTCGACCTTTGGGCTAATGCCTTGCTGGCTTCACACCACCTGCTCCCTAAGTAAAATACTGCACGAAACTCTGTTCACAAAAATTATTTGCACATAACACAATGCAGAACAGTCTCATTGCTCATCCCTTAGCCACCTCTGTTAGCTAAGAGCAATGAATCGCAAATTTGTTCGCATCTATTGTCATTACTACCCTAATTCAAAAATGCAAAGTGGCGATTGGTGTGGGTGTTGCACTCCCAGCGAAGAGCCCATATAGGTTGCCACCCTGAAAAGTTTTTACAATTGTTCCAATATATGGTTTAGTAACAATTTTTTCATAGTTATTTTTAGAATAATTTTTTGTTCTTTCAGTACGTGGTTTCACTTTGGGGAGATATTCTGCATGCCTCACAGTGATTGACCAGAAATGCTGCCTGGTCCTCAGATGGCATCAAAGCCCTCCCACTGGAGACCACGCTGGTTGGATCAGCACTACTGTTTCTGCTCACAAAAATTAGGGTGCGGAGGCAACTGTGGTGAACCATGAGCCATAGATGGCAAGAGTGAACAAAAGCTGCGATGTGAATGGGCGAATAGACATGCACCTGTCGAGCAACTGACTGTGCAGATCAACCAAGGGGCTACCAACAGTGTCTCTTCAATGACCATTTAGTGAACATTGCTGTGCATGGGCCTCCACAGCAAGCACCTGGTCCATGCATCCATACTGACTGCTGTTCATCAGCGATGTAGGCTGGACTTTTCATGCTAATACCGCAACGGGACATCCACTGAGTGGCAAAAGGTGACCCTTTCAGACGAATCATGTTTTATGCTCTATGGAACAGAGACCTGTCGGGGTGTATAGCATGAAACATCTGAAAGCAAACATTCTGCAACCAGGAGAGAGTGTTACAGTCCAGGGAATGTTTTTGTTGTTTTCCTTGGGTGATCTCATCATTCTGGAAGGCACAACCGATCAACACAAGTATGCATCTATCCTTGGGTACCATGTCCACACTTATATGCAGTTTAATATAATGGAAGGAAACATTCCACGTGGGAAAAATTATATATAAAAACAAAGATGAGGTGACTTACCGAACAAAAGCGCTGGCAGGTCGATAGACACACAAACAAACACAAACATACACACAAAATTCAAGCTTTCGCAACAAACTGTTGCCTCATCAGGAAAGAGGGAAGGAGAGGGGAAGACGGAAGGAAGTGGGTTTTAAGGGAGAGGGTAAGGAGTCATTCCAATCCCGGGAGCGGAAAGACTTACCTTAGGGGGAAAAAAGGACAGGTATACACTCGCACACACGCACATATCCATCCACACATACAGACACAAGCAGACATATTTAAATATGTCTGCTTGTGTCTGTATGTGTGGATGGATATGTGCGTGTGTGCGAGTGTATACCTGTCCTTTTTTCCCCCTAAGGTAAGTCTTTCCGCTCCCGGGATTGGAATGACTCCTTACCCTCTCCCTTAAAACCCACTTCCTTTCGTCTTCCCCTCTCCTTCCCTCTTTCCTGATGAGGCAACAGTTTGTTGCGAAAGCTTGAATTTTGTGTGTATGTTTGTGTTTGTTCTTATATGCAGTTTGTTTTTCGTTGGAATGATCAGATTTACCAGCGGACAAGTCACATAGGTCACAGTGTACGTATGCAGTTTGGAGAGCGCTGGGATGAGTTTACCATACTGCCCCTCAACAGTTGTCATCATTCCCCACAAACTCGTGGTGGAGAAAGACATCATGATTTGGCATGGGTCATTCAATTTGATCTTCGCAGCTGAAGGTGGACTGAGCATTGTGATAATTTCAATCATAGGCTGCAGAGTGGATATACTCTGGGAGTGTACAGTCACAGGGCTGGACTGTTCTTCATCCATCCCAACTGCCACAATTTATTTGAAAAATTCTACAAGAAAAATAGCATTGCATTAAAGAACCACATTGTAATTATTCATACACACACATACAGAGAAAGAGAGAAAGTGTATAAAAATAAGCTTATACTTATGATCACAAAACTCGCCTGTTGAAGTTTATGATTCGCCGTCCGCTGCCATTCCTGAAAACATTCTAGGGGGTGTTTTCCAAGAGGATAACACTCGCCCACATACCGCTGTTGTAACCCAACATGCTCTACAGTGTCGACATGTTGCCTTGGCCCTCTCGATCACCAGATATATCTCCAGTTGAGCATATAAGGGACATCACTGGACGCTAACTCCAGCTTCAACCACAAACAGAATCAACTGCCCCTATACTGACCGAGATCAAGTGCAGCAGGTGTTAACTCCATCACACAAACTGACATCTGGCACCTGTACAATATATTGCATGCTTGCATTTAACTTCTGGCATTTGTTAACGTACGAGCAATTCACATTTGCAGTGACTTTTCTCACGTTTATAGTAACCGGTGATTTTGCTATATTAATCACTTACATATATCACTTAGACACATGTATTTGTATTCCCAAAATTTCATTACTCTACATTAATTAATTTTTGCAGTAGTGATTTTTTTTTCGTCAGAGTGTTTCAATCACATCTGATGAGCCTGTGTGTGGGTGGAGCTTCGTCACTAATGCATTAGTAACTGCTGGTAATTTCAGTTTCTTTCGAGTAGCTCTGTGTGTGAACCGATTAAACCTCAGCAAATCACTAGCACTGTTATTACGCATTTCTCTTTAAATATACGTGACTATTAGCCGTCATCTTAAGCAGGAAAAAGAATAAATACTCATCCGTAGCAGTTTTAGTGATAAAACACAAGTTTGCTTATTTTCCCACCAACTGTAGTATACCTATGCGATCTGCACTACAAAGCTGTTTATCGCGTTGAGATAATGTAATAATACAGGGGTTGGACAGAAAAGTGGAAACACTTCGAGAAATGCTTGCTTGAACTTAAAATTCAAATGCTGGACAAGCCTGCAGGTTGTGCTGTCATATTTGACCGCAAATGGCACTTATGCACTATCATCAACGCGTTGACAGTGCCAGTCATGTTCAAAACTGTTCTTCGTAAAGTCCGCGTCATGTTGGAGGGCGGCCCAATTTAAAGTCGTTCTGCGCATCCCCCTCCATTAGCCACTGGCAGCCAATAATATTCATTCTCTTTCCCAATGGCTAGCAGTGAGTTACAGCTAGACAACAAGAACCTCGCTCCTACATGCTGTGCTGTTGCTGTACTTCGCGACAACCAAAGTATTCATTCAATTGTCAGTTTTTTGTTCTCTTTTCTTTCCTTGTAACAGTATAGCTGTTAATGTACGTCTGTAAATGTTTAAGTGCGATTTAAAAAAAAAAGAAAAAAAGAAACACCAAGTGACGGCAATAAACGTGAAATGCTTCACAAGCAGACAAGGGGGACTATTTACCGCATTTATAATTTTTTCAAACTTGAATTTGAAAGCAGGTCTCCTACTGTTCACATTTGAAGGCACAAGTAAGGACTCGAGAACCATGTGGTACACGCAAAATAACGGTAAAGAGAATAGTAAATGAAAGCATCAGAGCTGTAGGAACCGCAGAAAAAGTTGGTTTCGTGTCACCTGTAAAGCATCGAAATCTCAAGGAACCTGTAATACAAATGGACTGTTTTAACAATGTTGTTTTAAATTTCTCCATACGAATGAGGAATGCCTGACATCACAAAATGTTTTACAGTTATGCAAGAGAAAATTAGCTTCAATGTTAAGCACTTCGTCAATGTAAAGAATTTTAAAAGATGTTGGTTCCAGATACGTTAAGAAGAGAGCTTTTAGTTCAAAGAAGTGGTATAGGTGCAGCGCAAACTACATCCCATATAAATTCACAATCAAAAGAGAAAGAGGTAGTTCAGTAGTGTATTACCTCGATGAAAAATGTGTCGATTAGAATCATTCCAGGGAGATTTGCTGGAAAATGAGTGATGGTACTCGCGGTTTTAAAGTTTTCATAGGAATAGGTTCTCGGATAAATACTCTGCATGCTGACTCTTCTTCTGATTTTGTTTCTGAGAGTAAACTTGTATTTACGTGTAAGGAAAACAGCAGTGACTACTATTCAGAAATGAGTACTGTTTCCTGAATAATTCACAATTCTTGTCATACCTTCCTCAGAAGTCAGTCATTGCCAGCTGTAACTCAACTGTTACAGAGAAAACACTGAGTAAAAAAACAACCCACGGATATTTTTCAATGGCTTAAAAATAAAAATACGAAGCACAGTATGAAATAGACTCATGCCGATCTCCTGCAGCTCGTTAATGTATACAAGTGTACAAACTTGGCTTCCTTGATGTAAATGAGGTCACACAGTTTTGCGTTTACTCCCGTGTCACTGTCAGTGTAGCCCCATGAAATTAATTTGGGTAAAGTGTTAAGGCTATGTGGGGGGGGGGGGGGGGGTGGACCATTCAAGATAACATTTGCTGAATCGCTTGTGGAGAGGCAATAGGCAACATCTCACCAATAGCATGGGCACAGTCTGTATCCAATAGCATGGGCACAGTCTGTATGGTATGCTGAAAAGCTTCAGAAAGAATAATTTGACAAGGAAGTGATGATGGATCTAAGCCTTGAACCTGTCTTCGAAAATTTACAATCACATTGTTTGGAAACACTCAAATAGGTGATGATGTTATCATGATATAGACTTTGGAACAAAGTGATAATATTTCTTAGTTTTAAAGCCTTGTGGTTTAAAAAATGTATTTGCCAACATATCAGATGCTTACATAATAATGAAAACTTCCTACCCTTTTTGATTAGGACTTAGTATCCTTTGAATCATTCAGACTATAATGTTCAACATATTGCCCAAGCAGAAGTTAAGCTTCTCCCACCATGTTGCGTGCTCTAATGAGACTCAAGTATGCAGCTGGATACATTTGTCAAATGTTCGATATTTCCACATGTAAACCCGTGTCATTTCCAAGGCACAAATGAGATAAGGCCCTCTAAAATGATAGTAACTTGTTTATCGAGACATCAGTGGTTTTCGATGTTATTGGTCAAGCTTTCCGTGGAGTTATTCGCAGATGATTGTTAGTTGTCACTCATAATGCCTGTTGACAGCGAAAAATGACAACTTGCTAACCATTTCTACGATAGACTTTTACATTAGTCTTTTCTACCACTAATTCTTTTTTACGGGCTGTGATTAAACGTAACTATAGCCAAACACATCTACACGCACACCTTACACACATTTTTTAAAAAATTCTATCGAGTAGAAACAGTTGTCAAGCAAATATAATAATTTTGGTTGTGCTTGAAGTTAATTTTGTTGTGTATTAAATTTTTACTTTACAGTACAGTTAAAATTGCAATAGATGATACTTATTGCAAGCAGTTTTGATGATCTTGTCGTTAGACAATTGTAATTTTGAAAATAACTGTACTTCACGTCTTCACAGACGTGCCAGCTGTTCCCACTCTCTGTTGCCCACTATACAGTCCAACAACCAGGAGTGATGGTCTGGTGTGCCATACCATTTCATAGAAGGATCCCTTCGGTTGTCACTCGCAGCACCCTTACAGCACAGCAGTACATTGGTGATATTCTACATCCCTTTCAGTTGTCGTTCATGACAAGCCTTCCTAGGCTTACACTACAGCAAGATAATACCTAACCACATATGGCGAGTTTCTACCGCTTCTCTTTGTGGTTGCCAAATCCTACCTCGACCAGCAAGGTCGCATGACCTCTCTTCAATGGAGAACCGTAGGAGCATTATGGGCAAGGCCCTCCAACTAGCTTGGGATTTTGACTACGTAATGCATCAGCTGGGCAGAATTTGGCAAAATATCCCTCAGAAGGCCATCCAACAACTCTTATCATTGCTAAGCCAAATAACTGCTTGCTTAAGGGTCAGAGGTGGACTAATGCACTATAAACCCGTCAATTTATGGAGCTCTTTTTCTTGAATAACAATCCAAATTTTCTTAAATTGTAATCATTTGTTTGGGCGTATATGTGCAACGCATTTAGCAATTTTTGTCCCATTCGGATAATTCCTTTGTGGTGCAATGTTTGTTTGTTTTTGTGTTAGATCATGTATCATCACATATTTTGTAGAACAAATTCTTTAGTTAAAAATAAATAAAGTAAGGCGTTTGTTTTGTTCTTCCAGAACTTTGTAGCGACAGAAGCAGTTGTTCCAGTTGGTTGATATTTGTTACAACTGATTTGTCTACATCAAAAGACGAAAAGTAGTTCCTTGTACACCAGCTGCAAAAATTTAGTGCAACAGTCTCCTCCCCTTCATCATCACTGTCATCACCACACTGTTCCTTCGCAAGCACCTCACTTAAATTAGCTTGGGTGTGGAAGTCAGAACATCTTCACCACAAGAAACAAATTCCTGGAATGTCCCATTTTCAGGAACCTCTACAATTACACTCTGATCTTCTGGAAGAATGTCATCTTCAAAAGTGGCTGATGTAGCACAAACAACCTTTGTGAAACAATTTAACACTAACTGTTGTATAACATAATTCCAGGCTATAACAAACATGTGGCCCATAGAATGTTAAGTCATCACTTCCTTCTTCTCAAGGAATGGAATTGACTTATGGACAACTGTAACTCTGTGTTTGGTTTTAACAGACTATATTCTATCTAGGTTCAGAGGCAGCAGATGCTTTTGGTAGTCTGATGGAAATAACACAACATTTTCATTCCTGGAAAATTATGTTTCCTTGGAACGTACAGGGCTTAAGTCAGCAATGAGTATTATTTTCCTGTCTGCTGCATCTATCATGGCACCTTAAGGCCTGAGAAATCTAGTAGAGGTTTCTGACGTCAATCAGGCATTGCTGCTGTATGTGTAAGTACAAGGCAGCATTTTTATATTTTGAAATACTTGGGAATTCAAAATTTTCTATCACAGTGGAGGCTACTTTTCACACCCATCACTATTTACCCACAATAGTGCAGTCATCCTTTCTTTACTTTTTTACCTCCATGGTATTTTTGTCTCTTAACAGCATGCATTTTTGGGGAAATTGTAAAAGACGCTAGTTTTATTTGCACTGAGACATCTCTCGGTTCACAAACCTATATTACTCGTGACATTCTAATGTTCTCCCAGGGTTTACACATTCTACATCCACAGCCTCACTTTCTCCACGTACACACTGAAGTGAGCGATTGTGACGTTTTTTGAAACTATCTAACATGCCATTTGACACACTGCAATTTTCAACACACAATGTCCGGGGTGATTTTACGAGCCTTCTCTTGCAGTATGTTCTGCTTATAAGAATGCTGCCACTCCCCATTTCTTGGAAGCATTTTAAAAGATTATTTTCCACATCACAGAACAGTGACATGCAAATATCCTTCCTTTTGCATCCAGAGGAACCACTAGAGCCAGTTTTTAAGAATGTTTCCTTGTTCCTGAATGTCACACAATGAGGATGGTGCCGTATGATACTTCTTCATCAAATTGAAATTTTTTTTGTCACAATTGTCTTTAACATTATGGGTAATCATTAGCTTTTGCTGAATTACACGCTTACTTTGTTTTTGGAGCATAGCTCCACAAAAGTATAACTAATGAATTCAACAGTTACAAATACTACAATTCATAGCTCATTCTCCATTAATACTTTGATCAGATTGCATAACCAGAATCGAACGGTAGGCAGAGCGGAGATAGCTTTCCAATTTATTCAGTGCAATTTTCCTGTATCACTACAAGGGAATTTGAGCTATTGATCAAAAACCTATGATCCAGGTATGTGTCAACTGAAAAAATACATTACCATATACTGCCGTCACATGATCTGCATGAAACTGAAAGCAACTGGAAACTAATGTGGACATCTTAGGAATTGTGTAAAAATTGGATTTTAATTTGCATCATGTTCCACGTTCACTCCTCAGAAACGGACTTTTTCGTAAGGTGGGGAGGAATAACACTGTTCTTATGGGAGTTTCAATGACACCGGCTGAAATATTTGTTAAAAGCGAGATTTACTTAAAAGTGGCTTTGTTAATTCTAAGTTCTAATGAAATTTCTTATTTGAGTGTCTGCATTCCTTAGTAAGCTCCTCTGAAACATTGCTTTCCTTATCCCAGTGCCCTCACGCTAACCTCCTTTCCTTATCAACATGCTGACCATGTTACAACAGTACCATCCAGTGGTACAGAAAGGTCAATCAACAGGCAAAAACTGGTGTACCAAAGAGTTCAGTAGTAGAGATGCTAATACATATTACACTAGTAATGTTTTTATATATTGCTTAAAAATGAACACGAACAGTCAAAACAGCAAGAAACTACTTCTTATGAGGTTACCAGTTTCGGGCCATTTTCGACCATCTTCAGACCTATCACCATGATGGTAGGCAGTGGTGGTGAATGGAGTAGACATTACAATTCCATGAACGCTGACTGCAAAAAGGGGATCTCCTCCAAGAGAATATGTTCTCAAAAATTACTTTTTCTGATCGACATTTGATCTGAGTAGGTACAACTGCTTATGAATTTGGCCTTTGTCAAAATCACCCCCCACAGAATACAGCAGCAGCAACCCTGCTGATAAATAAAATAACTTCAGTCTAGACAAATAAAGATTTAATAGTAGCATTTAATTTCAACTATACATTCCTTTTACATGTTTTGGATGAATAAAGAATACTGTCACAATGTGCAAAGAAACATCACTGTTATTCAAACAATGCCGCAGAAAATATGCTGTTTATAGCACTGCAAGAACGCAGCAGACAGCTATGGAAAAAAATGTTAAAACAATATTAAGTAGTAATGTGGTACTGAAAAATCCATGAAGTTCTTAAGGAGTGACAAAATTTTAAGAAAATCATATTACAGCAAAAAGCTTATTAAAACTGAGAACCTGTCCACTGAGTGCAATTTTCTTGCCTAAATACTAACATGAAAAATATATGCCATTAATATTCAGGTACATTGCAGATACCAGGACATGAAAAATGAATCTTAGTCACATTTGAAGCCAACACACATTCAGGAAAGCACAGGTAATTTGTTAAAAAAGCATTTTTTTCTCTCCAAAAGGAACACTAAGTAAGACAATAAATTCAGAAACTTTCACAAAATGCATGTTAACATTCAAACAAATACTGTCTTACATGCTTTTCAGCACTCCTTTTCAAAACTCTAAAATAGTTACAAATGAGGTTCTTTGTGTTTAAAACCAATGTATAACAACAAATACTTTTACAAAATTTGAATATATAAGTACTTCTACAGACAATCTCAAGATCAGACTACATTTCCTTGATAAATAAATAAATAAATAACAGCTGTAGGTATATTTGTGTGAGCACCATAAATTTTCTTGGAAAATACTTGTACTATCACATTACAGAGGACAATTAAGTAAGTACTGCTTTCAAATGCTGGTTCTGAGCTGCACTGATATAACCATCAAGGTCATTCATTATCTGTTTAAAAGATACCTAAAAAAATGTCTGATGTAAAATCAAAATCGGACTCCAATGTAATACTGTATGTAGGTACACTCTTCTATAGTACCCTACACAAAGGCTAAGCGTGCAGGCATTCTGCATAACACACAGAATTGTGTAGATTCAAGTAGCTCACTTCAGTATGAACGAATTGCAGGTGGAACAGTAGCACATTCTCGTTCATCCAGTGTCTTGTCAATCACTGGCCTATACTTGATCTCAACCTGGAACAAAAAATTTGACATGTTATACATGCTACTACTAAATCTGTCAACACCACCATATTTGTCATCAATTCACTTTTCCTAAAGAAATCAAACTGATGTAGACTGGCTATGAACAGATGGGACAAGAGATGAAACTGACTATTTTATCAAACAGTAAATTGACAGGGTTTGACTCTCAAAGCACATCAGTACTTCAAACACTGGAAAATCCAAATTAGAACAGGTTGTGGTATCACAGTACTCAGAGACAAGTTGCCATGTTTGCTTGCATGTGTGTGTGTGTGTGTGTGTGTGTGTGTGTGTGTGTGTGTGTGTGTGGGGGGGGGGGGGGGGCAACAGTCTACTTTTAAATGTACCTAATTGGAACTCAATGCTCCCTCTGTGTTGTGAATAACATTAGTATTTCAAGCAGTCATAGCTTCAGAGTAAAAACAGATACAGAGCTGGAAGAAACCACTCTGACAAAAAACTGAAAATGTGGATTATGAACATTTGTTTAATCATGGGGAGACATACAAAACTAAGCACGAAGAAGACAAACGAAAAAATGTCAGCTGAAACAAGGCAGCTACTACATGGAATGTGAGAGATTTAGCAAAAACAACACAAACCAAACAGAGTGCACAGAATTAAACATAAAACAATTCTGAAATATTTTTGAGGATGTGAGAAAATGTAATAAAAATTGTTAAGAGAAACAACTGGAAGTAATGAGTATGAAGAAATACGTTAGGAAGAGAACATATTACTTTGTTAAGATGTCAATGTATGTGCACAGGCATTTGAAAGTTTCTTTAAAGTACTCTTAGAAATGAATCATAATCACACAGACATTGGAAAAGATCTGGGTTAGGTACATAACGCCATTCGAACATGAAAAAGGGAAAAGTGCCTGCAGATAATGCTGTAGCAACTGAAATGGTTAATGCCTTAATTTGCTAGAGAACAATGCACAATTCAGAAGTCATGAACTAATTTATAGGATGGAGGAATGTGTATGACTTACAACTTCAATTTTATACATAGCTTGATGATAAGGATGCAGCTGTAATTGAACCATGTAGCAGAACATTTTGGTCCAACCACATTTATGTTTATCACCTCAAAATCAGGTTACATTAAAAATGATGCACTACAGAAGAGCAGGTTTTCATCTTCAGACATACATTATGGCAAGTGATACTCTGGGTGAATACAAGTGACAAATATGTTCATAATTAAATTAAAAAAAAAAGGATTTTGTTTGTTTTCCTTGGCAGCGAGTGCTCTTGTGACATCAAGTCGAGTAATACTATTTAGCAAGGGCACACATGTCTACCAATTACTGCATATTGCCACAATGAGGATGAAGGCTAGTAACAGGTCTCTCAAGGGAAATGAATGGAGACAATGAAGCTGAAAAAAAAAAAAACTTTGTAAATTTACAAACCAATTTATAGCTTTATTTGACGAGTTAGCTTGATAGTTTGGATCTTCTAACGTAAGCTTACTCTTTCACAATGAGTCAGTTTTAATGTGCTCATATTGTAAGGTGATTAGCATGATTATTATTATTATTATTATTATTAATGTGACTGAGCCCAAATATTCCCTTTCATCGAGTTAAATTTTTGCTTAGAAATTTTAGATTTAGAGAACACTTTGGTGTGAGATTCAAATAAATCAGCACAGACAGTTCTTCAGAAAGTGGGCATAGATTCAAACCAGGAGCACCAACTTGAGGAATTGGGAGTGGGCGATATACTGCTGTGTGTGAAAAAGACAAAGGGGGCGAAAGTGTGGTGGTAACAGGAAACACTGTTCCACAGGTGGAAGTGAGGGGAACATCAAACATCACAGTTATCAGCCCTCTTGGAGCCAGCAATTTGCATGGACTGATTACAGTAAGGTAAAAGATGTTATTTACAACACTGGCAAACAATATTTGAAGATCATCATTTTCAGTTCTCACAAAATGGAAACTGGTTTTTTGAACTGGAAGAAAGAGGTAGAAAAGCTGAAAGTGCATTAAACAACACGCTGCCACAGAGAAGCTGTACTGAAATTCAAATCCTTAAAAATCAAATGTCAATGTATTTCGCCAGATTTCAAAAGAAAAACCGACAAATAAAACAAAACCTAGCTTGTGTACTTTTTCTCTGTTACTGAGTGTTGCAATACAAGGGCAAATTGATAAAACAGTAACTAAACAATTTATTACGGCTTTGATGTGAAGTTAACCAGCAACTTTCAATGTGGCTACAGCACAGAACTTATAAATGGACATCCCACGATTTTAAGTCATAAACTTCTTAGAAAATTATTGAATGATATCAGAGTATTTTGCGATCATGGCAGACAAAACAACAGACGTGGACATCAAAAAGCAATTTAATGTCTGTATATGATTTTTTGATGCTGTGTTAAAGAGTTAGAAGAATGTTTTTTAGGGCTATACTCTACACAAAGTACCACAACTAAGGCTCTGATATTATTAGCAATATTTTAAGGCAATCTGATTTGCTGTCCTACGAGGTGGGCCATAAGGTACATGACAATGTCTTCAGTTTTGTCTGACTATACAGAGCTTCAAAATATTCTTTTCTAAATATTAAAAAAAAATATATATATAACAATTCTGACACAGGAGTCAAAGCAAATGGCTTTTTAATTAATAAGCACACTTTTTATTTCTTTTTCCTGTTATCTGTTTTGGTAAAACTGTTTGGTCATACTGATAGGGTAAAAATATGAATAGCACTACAGAGGAAGTGCCTGAATGTCAAGAAGGCCCACGACTTTATGTCCATCCTTGTAACATCACTTAAATTTATCAGAAACAATTCTGAATCCTTCTGCCCATTATTCCTCTTCAGTCACAGACCTACTTTATTCCAACAAGATATCTGACATCATTACACTTCTGCACTGAAAGACTGATAGTTTCTGTTCTTTTGGACATGGCTTGTGCTCACATTGTGTACAGAAGTGTGGATGTACTTACGCCACCAATATGTATTTGGATCAGATTGCTAGGAACTATGTTCCAGAATTTAATGACTTAACACTGCAGAGAGGGATTTTGGTGTCCCACAACACTTGAAAGTGACATATATCAAAATTGCAATTGAAATAAGTATTTTCAACAGGTATATGTAGAATGACTACACTCAATAATTATATAAAGGCTGTGGACCAAGCCTTCATCAAAAATTTAGTATATCTGCCATCACACTTGTTTAAATAATGCATGTCCCCACAAAAATGTGAGTACTTAACTCAGCGAATGAAGGAACTCAATTCTTCATCCGAAATTTCTTCAAGAGCTGTCCCGAAGTAATCACTTTAAAACAATAAAGGCATGATGTGCTTTTCAGTGGACTGTTGAATGTCCAATCCTCTGTAGAAAAATTATTTAAAAATGAATCCATGGGCAAAAGCACACAATAAAGATTATAATTAATTGAAGACAGAAAATGGTTGTGAACAAATTAAACCATGATTTGTCACTAAAATCACAGCTGCATGGATCACGAAATGAAAGAATCACTGGAACAGACCTAAATCAGAGATAAAACATGATGAAGGAAGCAGATTAGGATCAAATCAACTACGAGGTTGTCAAGTGAAACAACATGAACACTGAGGATTGGGAAGCTAGGGTGTCTATCAACTGTCCGATACTGTGCTTTTGCACAGTTTTTTGGAATTTTGTGTGGGGGCAGGTTCTACTGCCTAAAATTAAATCAGTTTATTGAACTTTAAAGGGAGATCTTTTGTCTATGACAAAGAACCTAGACAGTTTTTTAGACCGAAATGAAAATTGTTCCTTTATCTACACTGGAAAAAAAAAACTTTTCATCTTTTGTTTCCACATGAACATAGGATTAGAAATTGTTGGTACTAAAATGTAAATTGTACAAAAGAGTAGTTTCTTACTGAAAATTATTTAGTTGTCTTAGCATGAAGGTTTTGGGGAATATGGGAAACGAAGTCTCACATTATATTTTTAACCATAGTACCCGATATGTTTTCCTTCCACTTTCCCAGATCTAGCCTAGTTTCGTTCCGCACAAACTTTGTATTGCATCTAAGACCATTTGGATATTATCGGCTTCCTCTAAAAGAGATAGTAGTAAATTAGTGGTTTCTGTAGTCCATGTTGTATGCATTCTTGTGCGGTTTGTCATCAAAAGAAATATGTTCCTAACATCTTTCCATTTCACAATAAGCAAATGGCCTCATTTGCAAAATGAAAGTTGTTTTTAGCAAAATGTATGTGAATGCTGAAAAACAAGTAACACACAATGTTGTCTGTATTTGTTTTCTGGCAAAATGAAAAACAAGTGCTGCCCCCTCTTTTTTTGTGGCAGTTCAAGCATTATAATAGCACCTTTACACAGACGACATACGTAAGACAAACACTGTAATACATTCACAAAGCAGCGAAATGGCTGACTCAGGTCTACATTGCTAATTTTTGGACGTAGCTGGAATCAATAGGATGGCTTAGGAGCTATGCTGCTCATCTTCAAAGTGTTAATAATCACTGTCAAGTTTACAATGATACACTGGTCATCTGATGTTTAAAATATGCACCAGTTCCTTGGTGTAACTTGACAACAGATAGTTTCATATCAGAAGAGACGAAGATCTGACAGGCTTTCCTGTTCACTATTACTGAACTTTTTCCACAAAGTTAACTGAAACGCTTTATAATTAAGAATTCTGAATCTCTTGTGAAATATTCATCCTGATACAAAATCCTCTAAAACATATGTTTTAAAATGTATACTCTGTATCATATTCTAATGCTGCAACATGGATTTTACCAACAATCACAATGATGATTCTGAGTATTATGCCCAAAGTTTTGTTTTACCACTTCTGCCAGATTTGCATAACTTTTTTCTGTTTAAATAATTATTCAGGAAAAGCAATTCACTCCAAACTTTTGTTGCTTGCTACAGAATTTCCTGTATATGTATATGTGATGATAATCCCTGGCGAAAAATACATAGCATAAGTGTTGAATATTACAATGTGTAAGTATGTCATTTAATAGGGGGGGAAAAGGGAACTTTTACATCTTGTGGAGCCCGTAGACGACTGGTAACCTCATGCAAGATGTAGACATTAACATAGACCATCTTGACATTAATAATTTAACTATGCTATTAAAAATCACAAACACAGTACACAAACAATCTGATTTTCAAGTGAGGTCACAAGTCAACAGATGGCATGTAAATTCAACAGATGAGTGGAAACATATTAAACATCCTTGACCCTGTCATCTAAGATGAATACGCTTTTAATATACAGTATGTGACTGACAGCTCATCACAAGTGGAACATTATCAACATTTTGACACTATCTCTTGGCCTCACAATTCAAAAATGGTTCAAATGGCTCTGAGCACTATGGGACTTAGCATCTGTGGTCATCAGTCCCCTAGAACTTAAAACTACTTAAACTAACTAACCTAAGGACATCACACACATCCATGCCCGAGGCAGGATTCTAACCTGCGACTGTAGCAGTCACGCGGTTCCAGACTGATGTGC
Source organism: Schistocerca piceifrons (assembly GCF_021461385.2). Taxonomy (NCBI): domain Eukaryota; kingdom Metazoa; phylum Arthropoda; class Insecta; order Orthoptera; family Acrididae; genus Schistocerca; species Schistocerca piceifrons. The sequence continues at coordinate 713,379,453 of NC_060139.1, read as the reverse complement.
CTAGAACCGCACGGCCACACCTGCCGGCTGGCCTCACAATTAAAATTAGTTTTCAGTCTCATGTAGCAATGAAACACTGACAAATCAGAGCGAAGGAAAGTATTAAGTGGTAAATTCATGGGAAAAAAAACACCACATGGAATGTGAAAAATAATTATTCCACTGATTCCACATAGAACATGTTGCAGAGATCTTTTGAAGCACTTACAATTCTCATATTAACACACCAGTATACTAGGTGGCAAATATTGAAAGTCAATTTCAGATGCATGTGTGATATACGAGACCATTGTACCAAAGGTAAAAAATTTCAGTTGGTTTCTTCATCCCTGCATATGAAAAAACTGTTGTTCTTTCTGCTGAACTTTTTAAAATTACTTTTCTCACCAATATGAAAGAAGAATGCTGTAATATCATGTCACGCATTATACTATTCAATGCCACTGATGTGAAGTTGCACAGACAGGAATCTGCTATCGTCATCTCTACGCTGAAACATTTTCAAATTGGTTTGCATTTCTCTGACCTACACTCACATTCTTTTCTTATGTGCAATACTTCGCAATAAATGCAAGCAGTGTGACAACAGCTGTTTGTTATAAAACAAAAACTGGAAACTTACAAGATATGAACTGTTTTATACTAAAATAAGTAGCTGTTAACATGTTAAGCCAAACAGATCATTTATAGAACCTAACCTTTCCACTGCGTTCATCAATTGTTGTCAGTGTATGCTTCCTCCAGTGCTGTTCCATTGGCTTCGGTGTCTGGCCCTCTAGAGGCTTGGAATAATCATATTCATCCACACGTACCTGTGAAGAGAGCATGTAAGTTTTATGATATATGCAAACTATATCCTTATTGTGCGCAAATTACTGCTGGGAGACAGGTATGGATTATTAGCATTACAACTACATGAATCACATGTAAAATTATTAAACTCAATCAATCACATCACTTAACCGATTTAACTTTGGATGAGACTAACCTTAAAATCTTCCCTAGCGTGGGCTCCCCTTGATTCCTTACGGTTTTCTGCACCCACAATTGTCTGCACAGCGTTGATCATGAGGTTTTGCAGTTCCAATGTCTCCACCAGGTCTGTGTTCCATATCAAGCTTCTATCAAGCAACTGGATTGGTAGAAAGGAACCTTACAATGTATTATTTTTTATTTAAAGTGTTAAAGCATCAGTAATGAAATCTGTAGTCATATACAAGTCCTAGTCAAAGTGGACTACCAAAGTTGGAAATGGTAAGTTCCCTTGAAATTGATACTCATAACTTTGCAGTAAGTTAATTGAAAAACTTACATAGCATTTTAGAATGTTATGCTGACAATACTCAATACTCTTTTTATGATGTTTTCTATACTTAGTATGTTTTTCATGTAACAGTACAGGAAGCAGTTTTTGCACCAGGCATGACCAAAACAGGAAAACATATTTATCACTGTTTCAATGTAAGAGCAGAATTATATGTACATGCAAGAATCCATTCTTTTACTCTACCTTTCAAATTTTTTTAAATTTAGAATGTTGGTATATTTAACACCACGCATGTCTGAAGTGGCATATCAGGAAACAATACACAACTCATCTTTATCATTTTTAATGTTATATGTATGAGTGTCTTTGCTTACACTCCAGTGAAGTGTAGAAAAAAAGCAAAACCAAATGGATATACAGATTTTAATCAATAACCAAACATGATTATATTTCTAAATCAAATAGCCAGTGATATGAATTTGAGGCACATAATAATTGGTATGAAGCAATAAAGAGAGAAAATACTTCGTTTTTATGATGGGCGCACTCATTTACACACACACACACACACACACACACACACACACACACACACACACACACACACACACTGCTGGACAATTTTCCCAGTCACTGCAATGTGAATTTCCTTAAATAGAAAACTTGATACAAAAGCCATTCTTACAAATCAGAAAGCCCTACCATATTGTATTTCCTTATAAAACCAAATCTTCAACAGTCAGTCTGGTTACCAATTTTACAACATTTTTGAAAAGTCACACTTGACTGACTTTTCAGCAAGACTTTTCTTGCACTCTACCACTTTATGACTTGCTCTGGTCAATAATCAACTTATTGAAAAGAAAATGGCACACATTAAGGAAAAAGTTATAGACTAATTGAAAAGTTTTTGTGCACTGAGCAACGAAGACAACTATTGGGTGGAAAAAAATTACAGTAGAGTAAAAGTGGCCTGGAGAGCTATTGGTAGACTAGGTAAGGTTTTCACAACTAAACCTGTGATGTGTCTGAAAAAGATAAGCTTACAATTAGTGTATATTACTAGTTTTCACTTACGGCATTAACACATGGATTTTTAACGTAAAATTCATTAGAAAAAAATTCACGCTGCTCAGTAAATAACAGAGAGAAACATGATGAGAGTAGCTAGAAGGGACAGCAAAGCAAACAAATTGATCGGGTAACAGACAACACTGAAGGACAGACATGTGACTAATGAAAATTGAATAGGGATGTGCTGGGATATGGTAAATAAATCAATATTCTTTGCTGGCCTCCAAGCAATAAGTAAATACCTAACACAATAAAGATAGGATACATTAGAAAAAAATTTAGGAGCAGCGTTGATGGGTATGGCTGAATGCTGTAATGTGAGAAGCAGCCTGGAGGAGAGAATCAGTAGTCAATATATCAAATGGTTGCATACTGACAAGCAGACTGGCAGTGTCCCCCCCTCCCTCCAAAAAAAAATCACCCGACTCAATATTCCTTGATACCTCCAGTCAACCAATCCCTTCTTTTAGTCGATTTGTGCCATGAATTTCTTTTTTCCCTAATCCAAGTCAATACCTCCTCATTAGTTATTCAATCCACCCATCTGATCTTTGGCATTCTTCTGTAGCACCACATCTGTTTAACTGAAAATTCTGGGAAGGACACACAAAAACCAGAGTCCTAAACAGCCAGGTGAAAGGTTTTTTGAGCTAACAATTTAAGCATACAAGTGGAACTGGTCCATAAAAGGTACCCAGGTGTTTTTTTAATTGTTTCTAGGCTTGATGCAAACAATACTGTATCTTTGCAGCTTATTTCTGCCAAGCACAGTAAACCACCAATTCTTTAAAGTTTAAATGTCTGATCATAAAAGTTTTTGTACAATCAAATTTGCAAAACTAAAACTTTTAATGATAATATCAACTGACTAGGCCAAAAACATTTACATTCTTATCACAAATGTTATGTAGAATCAAATACATCAGTTCTTAATTGCAAAAACCACAAAATTTAATTTTGTCAATTACAGCATCATCTCCCATTTTTAAAAAAATAAATAAATAAATAAAAAATAAAAACAATAAAAAATAAAGGTGGCTTCAGATAGCACTAGGTATTTTCAGGTGTAGAATATGAATCTGCAAAGGAGATATATATATCTGTGTGTGTGTGTGTGTGTGTGTGTGTGTGTGTGTGTGTGTGTGTGTGTGTGTGTGTGTGTGTGTGTGGGGGGGGGGGTTCCATTCCAAAATATGGTGGCTAAATGCACCACTGAAATTGCATCTCGATGATAGTACGGCCAGAAACATATTGCTGGCAACAGTAATGTTTCCAGAAGTGTTTACATGGGCTGCACTGGTCCCGAAAATAGATGAAAGTGAGTGTGGCTTTGCTGCTTTTGCATCTCACAAGTGAAAAAGTTAGCAAGAAAATGAGAAACCAGGTTTTGCAGAAATGTTCTCTCTTATGCAAGTGAACTGCTTCTGAAACTTTGATTTGTGAACTAATGCTAGATGTTTATCTTTTCCAGAGTGTCCCTACCATGTCACATAACGATTTGGACTGTATTTTAAAATTATCTAGCCTCAGATTGGTAAGAACAATATTAACAGAAAAGACTGCATATCAGTTTCAACCAGAATGGTGATTGCTCCTCAGTTTTTGGATGTTGGTGTTTCATACAGAACCTTGATGCAAATATGATGGTAGATGAGAAAATGTCCTTTTCAGAGTGAGATCTCTGATTTTTTACATTCCATGGCTCTGCTTATAGATGTATCACCATTATGAAGTTCATGGTTCTCTTGTTTGTCCACTCTCATATTCCCACAGCCTGAGTGTCTCTATGTATGAGTGTCAACTTTCAAACTGAAGCAAACTATTGTTTCACCACTCACATGTGACGTGACACCACAGACCTTCAGTGAGAGAAAGAGGATGCAAGGGGGTGAGTGAAAGGGAAGCAGAAGCAAACATGGCCAGCCATATGAAATATTCTCTCATTCCTGATGGACAACACCAATTATCTGTAACCGCATACTCCATCAGCAACACTGTCAGGCCACTGAGAAATATCGTCGTTTATTGAAGCCATATTGCATTGATATTAATGGCAATACTATCACAGCCACACATTGCTGTAAAATGGCCAATGTAAATGCACCTCTAGGTAAAAGCCAATGTGTAGATGATACGGATATCAGAGTGAGGCAAATTTTGAAAAAGGGAAATGTTTGTCATTTGTTAGTAATATAATGATTTCTGAATGACAAATGGCAACTATCACATTGCTTTTGGTGTGAAATTTTTTAGACAGTCAAAAGGAATAATTTGCTCCATGAACATCATTGCCTCTTGGTCACAAGGTGCACAATAATGCAGAAAAAAATCTCCTTGTTTAAGTGTTGTTGAAGCACTTTCAAGTCAGTGTCATCATGACAGCAAACATTGATTTAATACATATAATGACAGCTACACATGTCAGCAAACACAGATTTCTTGCAAATAAAGGCAGGCAAATTTGCGTCTCTTGACTTTTTTAACACATTCAAACATAAGTTATATAACTTGGTTCAAGAAATTATAAGACTGAATAATAACAAAAATAGTAGGAGAGAAAGAGGGAGATGGTTGACCATGGGACAGAATTTTAATTAATACATTCCACTGAAGCCAATTAAGAAGAAACTGCAACTGCAACATTAATCTTGCGCCATTTCATTCTTGTTTTGTCTGCAGCCCTTACAATGTTAGCATATGATCCATAAATATAGTCAATAACAGATGAATGAGTGACTGCATGTAAAAGAAACCAGTTTAACAACTCCCTTATCACAAACAGATTCTGAAAACACAAAATATTAAGCTACTCTAGGATTGACACAAACCTTAAGATCATCCATCTGCTTATACAACTCTGCCATCTTCTGGCAGCCTTCTTGTAATGTCTCAGCAGTACGGAAAACAGCAGCATGTGTCTGCATAGTCTTCTGCATCTGTAACCTGAGGGTTGCTGTCCTAGTTCCACCATCCATGTGGCGCAAACGATCAAGATTTGCAACAGATGCCTCACCAGCATCCTGAAAGAGAGCATTTCAGTTAGTTATTATGAAATACTCATTTAAAAATCTTGCTTACATTTAAGAGTTCCTGTAGACAGTGGAAGGCATATGTGCCAAACTATACACACCCTCATATGTAGTACATACAATAAGAAAATCAGTTAAACTGATTTTAAGTCTATTTAGCCCCAGCACTTGATTGAAAATTTACTTCAGCTGAAATTCTCCAATATGAAAAGCTAATGAACAGTTGTACTCATCAAATATGAAACTCCTCAACTGTCTGTCAGAAGCAGTTTAAATGAATGAACTTTAATCTTTTGCAATAGTAAAATTTTTCTTCCCCTAGAGGACAGGAGGTGTCAGGATAGAGTGTGTTTCAAGACACTGATTGTGGTCACAAAGTGCTAAAACAAATACATCACCACTTGCTAGAAGTCATCAAATTTTGTTTTAGCACCAAGTCATCAATATAAATGCTCTGATACAAGATGCAAAGAAAGCTACATCCACAGAATGTAGAGAGCCAACTATGGAAAACCCAATGTAGGTAACCATCAAAAGTGGCTCTGGACTAAGTCGACAGAGTAAATGTACAAATTTCTGCGTACATTCTTCCCACAGTGACAATGATGATGATATTTACATTCCGATTTCCATAAATAATTCTGGATAACTGTTATAGTCACAGACAACAAATTCTGGGATTAGGGTATACCAGAATTGATAGATGTAGCAACACTTAAAGTAATCATAAGAAGAAGAGTGACGAAAGGTACATGCTACTAACTTTAAATCGCGAGACAGAATTGCTACTTAACATTCGTAAGACTTAGTATTGCCAATAGGCACACATAAAAGCAGAAGAGGTAACTAATACTTTCCCTTCGGAGAGGGGAAGTAGGTACATTGTGGATGGTTAAAAAGGAATGGCAGGTCACTCACCCCAGGTTGAGAGAGGCCCACCTATGGTGAGGACGAGGGCACACAAAGATCAAAGGACAGCTACTGCAGTCGTGACAAGAGGAGTTCTCCCTCAAGTCCTTCTAAATTATTGCTACTTAGCCCTCATATACACCAGCATAGCTTACAGAGTAGAATTGCAACATACTACTGAAAATGTGACAATATTTCTGCTTCCAGACTTTTACAAATGAATTTCTTCACATACATCTTAAGTACTACAGCTATTTGATTCAACCTCCAGTCGTGTCCGAATTTCATTCAGTGTGTGTCGTTATTTGTGTGCTCAAGGTAATGGTAAGTATAAAAGTGTGCAAAATACTATTAAGGCCAGCTATTGTGTGTTGTTGACTCTCAAATGTTGCTGTAATGTCAAGAGTGTTCTGTGTGTCTTTGTGTCAGTATAAACAGCACACAAAGTTTCTGGAAGGGTCTCCACTGTTGCGCTTCACAAGGTCACTGTCAGTTGCAAGTATTAATCGGGAACATTTCCGAACAATTACAACTCCAAAGAGGGTCAAATGTGGATGAGTGCTCTGAGTAAATGATTTTACAGCACATTCAGGATATTTTTGTGATTAGACTGTCAATCATATCTTATATCCAATACAACAATATTTACTTCAGTCGATTTTACTGTCAAAGGACACCACACCTAGTAAAAAAAGGCTCAGCATTTTGAATTGCGTCAACATATGCTTCAGATGTTTAATTTCAGCACTGATATGCCATGCCATATCATAAATGGAAATGAAATGTGGATGGAGAAAATTGACTCCAAGATAAAGCTGCTGTTTAGCATCTGTATCTTACCCAACAGTGCTAGTTCAATAAAAGTGGAAGCACACAGTACATGGGAATTAATTCTGTGCACTTTCTTTGGTATATGCTGCCATTGAAGACAATGAATTTTTACAATTTTTCTGTAATGGATCGTTATGACTGTGTTTTACAATTTTTCTGTAATGGATCGTTATGACTGTGTTTTACATTAATGGCTAAGCAGTTACAGTGACCTGTCACTGTGTTATCAAATGTACTTTATTGCTCTCACTTGTAAAAGACATGAAAACAATGTTTGGTATGTATTATCTACATATTATGGTAGCCACACTTACGAAAAAGAATAATAAAATTCAAGTATTGAGACTTGTGTTTAAATCCCCACCATCTTGCCCTCAGAATTCAGTGGTTTCCATAAAGTCACTTCATCAAAATATCAGAATGATTCCTGAATGATGATTGTGACCAATTACATCTTCCTTCATATCTAACTGAGATGAGAACAATTCAAGAAACGTTTTTGCATATGGCTGTACCACCACCAGTGATTTTACGTAAGTAGTAAAGCAATTACAGACAGATTTGCTGAATTACATCTTCTCTTTCACACAGAAAGTAAACATATCAATGTTTTTTCTTATATCTATCACACCAAGGAATTGCACCCAGGGAAAGCTCATTCTCTTCCTGTATACAAAATGAACCATCATCAGGCGTTACTTTGAGTTATCACAGGTGGATATGTTTGCTACAATGCATCACTGAGCAATGTTAGCACAGAGGTAATTCTTGACCTTTCCGCCAAGTGGTTTGAGGTGCTTGAAGGATATACTTAGAGATTTGGAGGTAATAGCTATTTTCTGGTATCCCTCTCGTTGACTATCAGTGCATTCAGCATCTGTTATAAATGGCAGTTACAACCGATCAGTATGTGATAGTTACATTACAGGCCTTGCCAATGATGTCACTATGACGTGGTTAGCACAGCAGTGCCCCTCTCACCGACGGAGGCTTGGGATGCATTTCGCCTGATGTTTGTCCTGAGATATCTCTCAAGTTTCTTCATAATCTGCGCTACATGTCCAATATATCCTTTAATCAAGCGAGACGTCAGCACGGCAACCTGTCAGCTCTCAACCTGCCAAAAGTTGTTGCCATCAACATGATGATGATTCACTCTAACAGTGGTAGAGCTCTACGTCCCTGCCACTACCAGACACCAGACATCTGTGCGCAGTGTCCTAAACCAGATCAATATTTCTATAAGTCATTGCCACTCTTTTCACTGACCATGCACTGAACAGGTGTTGCTCCCTACACACAGACCATTCTGACCTACACCACCACAGTGTATTCTGCCACCATTTTCCTCATACAGGGACATCACATCTTGTGCACCCTGTTTATGCTGCCCATGAACTTAAGTTACTTTCTTGGTTCGAAGGTGTGAGTGGGTTTCAATGGGCCTCTTTAGATCCAGAGTATTGTTTAGATAATTGTAATTTTATGTTTGTTCAATGATAATTACAGTTTAAAATCACCATGACAAGATATTGTTACAATATTGTAAAATGAATTTCCATGAACTCTTAGCCTGTTATACAAGTACAGGGTGTTTCAAAAATGACCGGTATATTTGAAACGGCAATAAAAACTAAACGAGCAGCGATAGAAATACGCCGTTTGTTGCAATATGCTTGGGACAACAGTACATTTTCAGGCGGACAAACTTTCGAAATTACAGTAGTTACAATTTTCAACAACAGATGGTGCTGCAAGTGATGTGAACGATATAGAAGACAACGCAGTCTGTGGGTGCGCCATTCTGTACGTTGTCTTTCTGCTGTAAGCGTGTGCTGTTCACAACGTGCAAGTGTGCTGTAGACAACATGGTTTATTCCTTAGAACACAGGATTTTTCTGGTGTTGGAATTCCACCGCCTAGAACACAGTGTTGTTGCAACATGACGAAGTTTTCAACGGAGGTTTAATGTAACCAAAGGACCGAAAAGCGATACAATAAAGGATCTGTTTGAAAAATTTCAACGGACTGGGAACGTGACGGATGAACATGCTGGAAAGGTAGGGTGACCGCGTACGGCAACCACAGAGGGCAACGCGCAGCTAGTGCAGCAGGTGATCCAACAGCGGCCTCGGGTTTCCGTTCGCCGTGTTGCAGCTGCAGTCCAAATGACGCCAACGTCCACGTATCGTCTCATGCGCCAGAGTTTACACCTCTATCCATACAAAATTCAAACGCGGCAACCCCTCAGCGCCGCTACCATTGCTGCACGAGAGACATTCGCTAACGATATAGTGCACAGGATTGATGACGGCGATATGCATGTGGGCAGCATTTGGTTTACTGACGAAGCTTATTTTTACCTGGACGGCTTCGTCAATAAACAGAACTGGCACATATGGGGAACCGAAAAGCCCCATGTTGCAGTCACATCGTCCCTGCATCCTCAAAAAGTACTGGTCTGGGCCGCCATTTCTTCCAAAGGAATCATTGGCCCATTTTTCAGATCCGAAACGATTACTGCATCACGCTATCTGGACATTCTTCGTGAATTTGTGGCGGTACAAACTGCCTTAGACGACACTGGGAACACCTCGTGGTTTATGCAAGATGGTGCCCGGCCACATCGCACGGCCGACGTCTTTAATTTCCTGAATGAATATTTCGATGATCGTGTGATTGCTTTGGGCTATCCGAAACATACAGGAGGCGGCGTGGATTGGCCTCCCTATTCGCCAGACATGAACCCCTGTGACTTCTTTCTGCGGGGACACTTGAAAGACCAGGTGTACCGCCAGAATCCAGAAACAATTGAACAGCTGAAGCTTACATCTCATCTGCATGTGAAGCCATTCCGCCAGACACGTTGTCAAAGGTTTCGGGTAATTTCATTCAGAGACTACGCCATATTATTGCTACGCATGGTGGATATGTGGAAAATATCGTACTATAGAGTTTCCCAGACCCCAGCGCCATCTGTTGTTGAAAATTGTAACTACTGTAATTTCGAAAGTTTGTCTGCTGAAAATGTACTGTTGTCCCAAGCATATTGCAACAAACGGTGTATTTCTATCGCTGCTCGTTTAGTTTTTATTGCCGTTTCAAATATACCGGTCATTTTTGAAACACCCTGTATTTAACAATGAAGGGCTAACTGATTTCCATGACACTCAGTTCAAGATTATTACGGCACAGCAGGTCTCCTCACTGATGCCATCACTATCTTTTTATGTTTCATTAATGTTTCATTAATTCTTTTGTTTATACATTTTCTAATCATCATTCTGTAAACCATGTACTGACTCGTTACTCGTTCACATGCTGTGAACTGCATGGTTCTGCAAAACTTGATACATAAACAAGCAAAAGAAATAATTTCTGTAAATGAAGATATAATAACAGCATCAGGAGCGTAATGAGCTCTTCAAACAGTGGGAGCTTAACACCATATGTCTGGCAGGCTCCCCCGGATTTTAAGTCAGCAAGATGAATGGGCAATGTAATGTAAAAGATTCAACCAAAATGTCCAGAAGTGTTAAGTAACTGACAGCCACTTAATCATTATCACAAGTATGTTAGCAATTGCAAAAAATGTTTTCTTGAAGACAGTAAATCATTAGACTAAAGGACAAAGGTTTCTCAGTGATTGGAGCAATGGGTCTATGTTGATGTTTCAAACCATATGAGGAAAGATTTCTACAGGCACTGAGTAGCTGATTTGCAAGTCAACCAGAGTGTGGTATATTGTACACAGATACCATGATTAGAAGAATTAATACACAAATGTAGATCGATGACTTACAGGCAGTAACACAAGAAGCCACTTACAACACATGGTCAAATGACTAGTTCAAATTAAAAACCCATGTCAATATAACCTAATGCTGTATTTGCCTCAGAAGATTTTAAAATTAAGGAAAGAATTCTGCAGAAATTAATTTAACTCAAACAAAAGATGACTGGTAATTTCTATATTAAAAGCATGTATCCCACAAAGAACAGCAATCACATAAATGTGCGAAGATCAATGGTAGTCAATATATCAGGGCATGCATTCTATCCAGAAACCACATGATGTACACATGTTTATCACATTATATGTCCAAAGCTACAGAATTAAGGTTCAAGTAAGTAGCAAAGCGGCAGTAACCCACATCTATTTAAAGACTTACACCACATTATACCACTTGTGTCTAAGGCCACAATGCACATCCCCGATGTCTTGTGGCATACTTGACCTCCACTTTAAAGGAATGTCCAGGATATAAGTGGAACAAACATTACAGAATGTATTCAGAATAATAGCATTCGAAGTTTTTAGGTTGTCTATGTGCAATGGAAGAAGTGTGCTACCAGAAACTATTCTACACAACAAAATTTGGACATTCTACATCAAAATTATTGTGAATTGTTTGTTTACCATATTGTGTACACTGTACATAACATAAAGGGTCAATAGGCTATTTTGATGGGCATGTTAGATAAATCAAATGGACACTCCCACATTTACGCAGATTTCCAAAAGTATGATCAATGCACAGTATAAAATGGATACAAACCCCATACCTTTAACTGAGGAATTAGTTCCAAACTTATCAGGAGGACAACATTATTTGAAAAGAAGAATTGTCAGACGTATACTAATGGGTGCCTTGGAAGAGGAAGGAGTGAAAGTGGTACTTAGTTATTAAGACGTCTTTCAGTTTGTATCAGTGTCTCAAACATCTAGCTCTGAAAATATTTTAAATCTATCTCAAACTGATTACAAGACATATTCAACCATACATGAACTAACTGCATTACGCTAGTCATGAGGTCTTCGAAACAACCACACAAACTTCTTGCCATTTGATCTGAAGCTTTATGAGCAAACCTCTTGTAACAGATGTTTACCACCCTATAACTCATTGTAGATTTATAAGTACATAATTACATTAGATGGGTAGATCACATAACTAATGAGGAGGTATTGAATAGAATTGGTTGGTTGTTTGAGGTTAAAGGGACCAAACAGCAAGGTCATCAGTCCCTTGTTTCAAATAGACTCCATTCTGCTAACGGGACATCTCAGAAAAGTCAGAACAATAAAACGGAAAAAGGGAAAAACGTAAAAGGGCAGTCACATTGTCATTAGTAAAAACAAATGAGGGAAGTCGGCAAGAGAACGAACCCAACACTATGCTGAAGCAGCATAGGCAAGACCATCTGTGACTTAAAAGGTACAACTGCTATAATGCAGAAAGTACGGATGGGAATAGAAAGACTAACCAAGCCTTAAAAAGAAGGGGTAAAAACAGAGTAAAAGGGGAAGAAAAGAGGATTCCGGTCAGGGAGGTGAATCGGGAATCTCTGAACACTGCCTACAGTGGGAGACACCCAAACACTCACTGCCCTGCCCCAACACCAGAGAGAGATTAAAAACTTTAAAACTGAGAATAAAAACCACTCTCCCGGAGGAAACCGAGAACCAGAGAGACCATCCGGGAATCGTCAGCCAATATCAAAGGTAAAGTGTGGGGGAGTCTGTACTTAGCACGCAGAGCCAAAAGAAGGGGGCATTCAATCAAAATGTGGGCCACTGACTGGAAGGCTCCACAACCACATAGCGGGGGTGGCTCATCACGCAAAAGAAAACCATGGGTCAGCCTGGTATGGCCAATGCGGAGACGACACAGTGTGGTCGAGTCCTTGCGGGAGAGGCGAAAGGAAGAACGCCATGGGCCTGGTGTCACCTTAATTGCACGAAGTTTATTAGACAGTGGAGTAGCCTCCCAAGAATTGGCCCATGACTGTGCGAAGTGGGATTTGATGTGAAGCCGTAAATCCGCTGCAGGAAGGGTTACAGAAAATGGGGGGGTAAGTAACTGCTCCCCCAGCCAAACGATCAGCGAGCTCATTACCCGGGATACCCACATGGCCCGGGACCCATAGGAAGTCAATGGAACAAGCAGCACGGTGAAGATCAGCGAGATGGTCATGGATGGCAGAGACCAAGGGATGGTGCGAAAAACACCGGTCAATAGCAAGAAGGCCACTCATCGAGTCCGTACATAACAAAACGCGGTTGTGTTGGGATTGTTTAATAAAGGTAAGGGCCCGGGACATTGCCATCAATTCCGCAGTAAACACCCCACATGTAGGTGGCAGCAGATGATTTTCCATTCCAACAAAGGACGTGAAGGCATACCCAACATGATCAGCAGATTTAGAGCCATCAGTGTAAAAAACAACAGCATCCCGAAACTCCCATAAAATTTGGCGGAAAAAGAAACGGAACACCACCGGGGGGATGGAATCTTTCGGACTGCGGCGGAGATCCATCCGAATTCGAGGCCGAGGAACTAACCAAGGAGGGGTGGAGGGGAGGGAGCGAGGAAGACAGGACAGAGAAGGAAGCTGAAAATCACGGTAAAGAGATGCAAGGCGCAGCCCAACCGGTAAACCCGCCCGAGGGCGGGAGTCGGGCGGGCGACGTCCATGATCTGGGAACAGGATAGAACAGGAAGGATGAGTGGGAGAAGAATGGATAGTGAGGGCATAAGACACCAGAAGCTGGGACCGCCGAACAGAAAGGGGGGGGGGGGATCCCAGCTTCAACCAGGAGACTATCAACAGGGCTAGTAGGGAAGGCACCGGTGGCCAAACGGATACTACGATGGTGGACTGGATCCAGCACGTGCAGTGTGGAAGGAGCAGCTGAACCATAAACTTGACAACCACAGTCCAAACGTGACAGAACTAGAGCACGATAAAGACGGAGGAGGAGGGAACGGTCCGCACCCCAAGAGGAGTGGGCAAGGAAGCGAAGGACATTGAGTTTGCGGAAACATCCTACCTTCAGGAGTCTGATATGGGGCAGCCAAGTGAGCTTGTTGTCGAAAAGAAGACCCAGGAAACGAAACTGTGGAACCACAGGCAATCTTTGTGCAGCGAGATAGAGCTCTGGATCAGGGTGGACCGTAGTACGGCGACAGAAGTGGACCACCCGCGATTTTAAAGGAGAGAATCGAAACCTGTGTGAGAGGGTCCATGCAGAGGCACGCCGTATAGCCACCTGGAGCTGCCGTTCTGCAGATGGCATCGAGGAGAAACTAACCCAAATGCAGAAATCATCCACATACAGGGCAGGGGCGACCAAGGGACCGACAGAGGCCACAAGTCCATCGATAGCAATGAGGAAAAGAAGGACACTCAAGACAGAACCCTGTGGGATGCCCGTCTCCTGGGTCCGTGGAGAACTAAAAGCAGTACCAACTCAAACTCTGAATGACCGATGGATCAGGAACTGGCGGATAAAAATCGGGAGTGGGCCCCGAAGACCCCACTGATGAAGGGTTAGTAAGATGTGATGGCGCCAGGCCGTGTCATAGGCCTTGCGAAGGTCAAAAAACACTGCAACCAAATGGCGGCGCTGGGAAAAAGCCTGCCGAACTGCAGATTCCAAGCGAAGTAAATGATCGATTGGAGATCGTCCCTCTCGAAAGCCACACTAGTAAGGGGACAATAGATCCCGAGATTCGAGGACCCAAGTGAGCCGACGGGCTACCATCCGTTCAAGTAACTTACAAACAACATTGGTCAAACTAATTGGCCGATAGCTGTCAACAGATAGGGGGTTCTTACCAGGCTTAAGGACAGGAACCACAATGCTATCCCTCCACTGAGAAGGGAAGTCACCCTGGAGCCAGATACGGTTAAACACCCGAAGAAGATGTTGCCGTTGTGGAGCACTGAGATGTTGAAGCAGTTGGTTATGAATGGAATCTGGGCCAGGGGAAGTATCATGAGAAGAAGATAGAGCAGAAAGAAATTCCCATTCAGTAAAAGGTTCGTTGTAAGATTCTGACTCACAAGTGGTGAAACATAAGGTGAGAGCTTCAGCCTGCTGTTTTTGATGAAGGAAAGCAGCTGGATAGGAGGCTGACGCTGATGCCACTGCAAAATGGGTCGCAAGATGTTCTGCTAGAACTAATGGGTCCGTACAAATGCCATCTGGGAGGTGAAGGCCCGGCAGGGTGGACTGCCGATGGCAACCTTGGAGAGAGCGAAGTGTAGCCCATACCCGTGACAGAGGGACAGTGGAACCAAGGTAAGAAACGAATCGTTCCCACATATCCGCTTGCTCTGTTTGATTAAATAACGGGCTTTAGTGCGAAGGCGCTCAAAGGCAGTAAAGCTGGCTACGGATGGGTGCCTCTTAAAGTGTTGCAAAGCTCAACGGCGATCACGGATGGCAATGGCAATGGCCGTACTCCACCACGGGACTTGCCGGCGACGAAATGGTCCAGATGAGCGCGGGACAGCAAGGTTAGCAGCGCGAACAATCGCGTCAGACACATCACGTAGGACGTCATCAATACAACCCGACAAAGAGGGAGAAAACACGACCTGTGCAGTGTATAGAGGCCAATCGGTGCGGTGGAAAGACCAACGAGGTAACCTGTCCATCGGGGAGCGGGAAGGGAGCGTGGTAATCAACAGGAAATGGTCACTATCACAAAGGTCGTCGTGTGGCGACCAGTGTAATGAAGGGAGGAGAGAGGGAGAAGAAAGAGAAAGATCAATGGCAGTAAAGGTACCATGACCAGCACTGAAATGAGTAGGGGAGCCATCATTAAGAAGGCACAGGTCGTGGTCTGCAATAAATTGGTCTATAAGAAGACCTCGTCTAGATGGAAAGGCACTGCCCCACAAAGGATGATGAGCATTAAAATCCCCAAGGAGGAGGAAGGGAAGAGGAAGTTGCTGAAGAAGGGTGGTTAAGGCAGCAGGTGTAAGAGTCCTGTCAGGAGGGAGATAAAGATTGCAAACTGTGACTGCAGAGTCTAAGTGGACCCTAACAGCAACCGCTTCCAATGTAGTTTGGAGAGGAATCCATGTGATAGCAATGTCTGTACGGACCAACGTACAAACGCCACCAGAAGCCCGCAAGGGTCCGACCCGATTTCGACAGAAAACACGGAACCCACGGAGGGTCGGTGAGTGAGCATCAGTAAAATGAGATTCCTGTAGAACCACACAAGCTGCAGAGTAGGACGAAAGAAGGGATTTCAATTCCGGAAGGTGGTGATAGTAGCCATTACAATTCCATTGGAGAACCACAGAACGATGGTTTAAATGAGGGCTGAACACGCTAAATCCAGTCATACCGCCGGGTCCCCACCCGTCACCGACAAAGAGGGGGCGACATCCATGAACGACAGGTCAGAATCCAGTTGTGAAGTCGGGGAAGGGACCTCCGGTGACACCAGATGCTCTTTATCCCGGGACTTATGTTTCTTCTTCTTTTCAGGCTGAGATCGAGGAGGGCTGTGTGGCATAAAGGAGCCAGCTGCAGCAAGATCAGGAACAGAAAGAGACCGGGCGACCTGGGGGCCGATAGACCGCGGCTCTCGCGGTCGCCGCGCGGCAGCAGACCTTTGACCTGGAAGGGGCATCCCGGGAGAGGCGCCCTTGACCGGCAGACGCCGAAGGAGTGGGACACTTTTCCGGCTGGGGAGGGGCGGCAGCGCCCAGAGGAGAAGGTGTGGGAGCCGCAGGGGAGGGGGGGAGGAGAGGGGTCCGGGATGGGGGTAAGGAAGGGGGAGGAAGGGATGAAGATGTAACCAAGGCGTAACTAGATGTCATGGACACAGGGTGCAATCGTACATATTTCTTACGGGCCTCTGTGTAGCTTAAACGATCAAGGGACTTATACTCCTGTATCTTTTTTTCTTTCTTATATACTGGGCAATCTGGTGAACGTGGAGAATGACTACCATGACAATTTACACATACAGGAGGGGGAACACAGGGACTCCCCTCATGGAGTGGACGTCCACAGTCACCACAGAGAGGGTCCTGGGAACAGCGAGAATACATGTGGCCAAAACGCAAGCACTTAAAACACCGCATAGGAGGTGGGATGTACGGCTTCACATCACAGCGATAGACCATAATCTTAACTTTCACAGGAAGGGTATCCCCTTCAAAGGCCAGGATAAAGGCACCAGTATCAATACGATTATCTTTAGGACCCTTCTGAACACGCCGAACAAAGTGAACACCCCGCCGTCCGAGATTGTCCCGAAGTTCCTCATCAGTTTGAAGGATGAGGTCCCTGTGAAAAATCACACCTTGTACCATATTTAGAGACTGGTGAAGGGTAATGGACACAGGAATTGTGCCAAGATGGGTACAGGCACGAAGGGCCGCAGATTGGGCAGCTGAAGCAGTTTTTATCAGCAACGAACCAGACCGCATCTTGCTCAGGGAGTCCACTTCGCCGAACTTGTCAATGTGTTCCACAAAGAATAAAGGTTTGACACTGGTGAAAGTATCTCCATCAGTCCTGGTGCAAACTAGATAACGGGGGAAAGGTTTTGCCCCTAGACGACGGGCCTGACCCTCTTCCCAGGGGGTAGCCATGGAAGGGAAGGCTGAAGGGGCAAGAGAAGCAGCACTCGAGGAATCAGTACCACGCAGAGAGACGGCCGCAGAAGAACGGCCAGAGTTTTGGACCCGTATGCGTTTCATCTGCATAGCGTCCGCCCTGATACCACCCACTCCGATCAGGGGCTCTCCTCAAGGGCGCCACCCAGCCACAGCAAGGGCTCGCCACGCACGTATCCACAAAAGAGTTGTGGACCCCCTGGGGGGGGGGAATAGAATTGGGGAGAAGAGAAATTTGTGGCACAACTTGTCCAGAAGAAGGGATCGGTTGGTAGGACATATCCTGAGGCATCAAGTGATCACCAGTTTAGTATTGGAGGACAGCGTGGAGGGTAAAAATCGTAGAGGGAGACCAAGAGATGAATACACTAAACAGATTCAGAAGGATGTAGGTTGCAGTAGGTATTGGGAGATGAAGAAGCTTGCACAGGATAAAGTAGCATGGAGAGCTAGATCGAACCAGTCTCTGGACTGAGGACCACAACAACAACATCAACAAGAACAACAACAACAAGTACATAATAAATTGAGCAGTATTATCAATTACTATTCCCAAGGAGTACATACTGGCATCTATTTCAGAGTTATGTTGGCTTGATCATTTTTTCATTCACTCAAAGGATTAACCATTGCAGCCTGGCCCAAGGCATGTCACAACAAATGGAACAGCAGCTTCAGAGAGGAGCACTAGTACTCAGCAGCTATCATTATCAACTCTTATATCGACCAATATTGCATCACTATAGCGTTGCACACATTCAACATTCCTGTTACCCCTGAATCTGGAGGGAGACTTTGACAAGAATAAGGACTCAGTGTTTGAAGTGGACACAATAAGCATATACACACTCCAAGGGTTCCCAGCAGATGCAGCCAGAATCACTCATAAAACATATTCTGAAGCAGCTCTGCAAGCAGATTACACAATCTGGACAAGATCTATATATGACAGTAACACCACCACCAATATATATGTATTTCACCCTAAACATCAGCTAATATTAGACAGAAGTGCCATTATTCATTTGCTGTTGCATATTCTGAACAAAGTAACTGACTCACTGCTGCCCACAGACATTGTGTAACATCTTAGACTACTGAACCTTTTCAAGAAAAGTAATTTTTTGAACTGCTGCAGTGAGGAGCGGCACTGGTTGATGTTATTTTACTTATGCTTGACACCTTATATACCTCTTAATATGACCATATAAAATGCTGAAAATGCTTAGACAGTAGCATATGCTTACCTCTGTGTCCAGGAGTAAACATCCTGAGGCTATACTAACCATATAAAGGAACTCCACAAACTTATTAAATCTTTAACATCCACCAGAAATGCATGCAACTGACCATATTGCAGCTATTTATAGTTTTGATCAAAATAAGAAATCATAACATTGGCCTCACAATAATTTTCGTCCCTATCTGTGTTCATGAATTACCTGTTTCAGTTCTGGAAGTTTTTCTCCTGGCTTGTCCTCTGCAGCAATGGTCTTCGCACAAGCACGGCCAAACACGACCAAATCCAAAAGTGAATTTGCGCCTAATCGGTTGGCACCATGAACTGAAGAGCAGGAAGCTTCTCCACAGGAGTACAGTCCAGGTATAATCTTGTCTCCATCACCCCTTCATAGGGAAACAGAAGTCATTAAAATGCACTTGTGGTATTTCACAGCTAGATAAATATTAACATTTCACATATTTACTGTACAAAAGAATTTAATCTTATATAAAAACAATTTCAAGCCATCTGACATCAAATTTATTCCAGCCTTGTACCAAGCATCTTTTCTTTGGGGAACGAGTCTTTTACATTCATATTACACATTCATTTGTAAAAATGGCTACATGCTGATCATATACAAGGTCACTTACATACAGATTACAAAAAGAGAAATTCTTCAACAGAATAGAAAGAGTTGTCGAGAAGAATTTTTTCAGTTTGTATTCAAAATTTTACTTTGTTGACTGTCATACATTTGATATCATTGGCTACGTCATCCAAAATTTTGGTTGCAGCATTGCTGCACCTCTTTTTGTGCTCAAGACAACCTTACTGTGGAGTAATCAAAGTATTTTTTCTTCTGGTATTGTAATTAGGTACAGCATTGTTCCTTTTGAACTGCACTGTACTGTACTATTTACAACGAACTTATTGGGGGAATAAATATACAGTGAAGCAGTGTTCAAAATACCTAATGCCTTAAGCAGATCTCTACAAGAGATTGTGGGGGAAGAGTGCAACTTTCTGAATTCTCTTTGTCAGATATGACATTATCCACTGGTTGATTATACCACTGGATGTCACAAAAGTCCAACAGGTGCTATTTTGTTATGTAATGCTTTTAACATTTGGTGAATGAAGATGTAAATGGAATTTTCAGTACACTAACTCTTCTGAAATTTGAACTGTGATTCACTGATGATATTACTGTTGCTCAGTGGGGATACTGTTCTAGAGCACATCACATTCTCAAAAATTTTGGAAAATGAAGTCAACAGCAGACTGGGTCTGTAGTTATTGACGTCTCTCCTACCACTTCCCCTATAGTGTTTTTCAACAATGGTTTATTTCAGTACATCTGTTAAAATGATGTATTACATATTTCAGAAAATTATGACAGCACTTATTAGATGGGAACAAGTCTTTAGTACTGTGTTGGAAATGCCATCAAATCAAGATGAGCTTTGAGAGAATCTCTTATTTCCTTAATTTCAAAATAAGATGGTGAAATGTTCAAAAGACAGTTTTGTGCAAGTTGTTTTTTCAATGCCCTTCTTTGCTTTTTTTCTTGAACAGCTGGTTCCTATATTCTCTACCACATTGAAGAAATGATTATTAACATTTCTGCTGCCTGTCACTGATCATTTATAGCTTTTCCATTTAATTCAGTAGTGATGTTATCCTGTTCTGTGGCCTGTTGTACTGTTTCTCATTTTACTACATTCCAGACAGATGTAGGGCTCTCATAGTAATTTTGATTTCTAACATGCTGTACATATTCCTCTGTTTTCTAATAAATTTTGTGACAAGGGGAGAGTGCGCGATGGGGCTCATCGATTTTGCCCAAAATGGTATGTGCCCCTCCCAGGTTCCTGGAATCTCTCACCTGAGTGGGCCATAGGAAAAGAGAAAATGCTCTATTAAGATTTTTGAGTACAGCACGAGGGATTTTTTGAGCAACAAGGATCAAGTACATGAGGTAGCAAACCAATTTGCAGGCTCGGTTTCAATTCCTGTCGCTACCATAATTTTTTTCTCAATTCCTCGCAATGTCAAAGCCCGTTGCTGTGAAGTTCTCATTATCACTTAATCACAACAGCCTTGTGCGTCTTGAAATCTTTCCAATATTTCAGAGTTGATGAACGCAATTTGGAGTGTATATGGCTATTTAGTTGATCAATGAGTGGTACATAATATAATTCCTGAGGTTGCCTATCTTGTGAATTAATTATGATTCGGACCTTCTAATCAGTTCCGAATAACTGCGCTCCAGTTGTTCTTAGCGGACTTCTTTTCCTTTGCAGTGCCTTTAGTGTTAAAGGCTGAAAGGGAGCTGGAATCCTCCTCAAATCTACGTACTGACCAAGAAAATTCCTTCTTTTAATGCCAATATATTAAAGCTTCTTTAAACATTGACAGATAACTCCCATCAAATATGTATAGCACAATCTATTACAATTGCCTGATTGATTACAGATGTATTGCCTTATTAGATAGTACAATGTGAATACCTTTTGAAAGATCAAACATCAGAGAATGAATGTCAGAATGACAGTTTAAAAAACTTCTTTCATTTTGCTTCTATGTCGTCACTACTGCTACTGTGATTTCC
Organism: Schistocerca piceifrons; assembly: GCF_021461385.2. Classification (NCBI taxonomy): domain Eukaryota; kingdom Metazoa; phylum Arthropoda; class Insecta; order Orthoptera; family Acrididae; genus Schistocerca; species Schistocerca piceifrons. The sequence continues at coordinate 713,358,076 of NC_060139.1, read as the reverse complement.
ATTTTTCCATGACTGCAACATCCCCCAACATCTAAGCAGCAGCATCCCACAGCACGTGGAGATGCTAAACTATTTATCCAATCGTACCTACATACCTCATATTAGTTGCACTTAACAATAGACCATTTCTCCGTGAATATGCTGTCTGACAATTGTTATTAAAAGAAATTAATAAATATTACAATCATCTTTCATTGTTTAGAAAGGCTAAGAGTGTAACCGAACAGTATCCCTAAAATGATGCGTTACACCTCAAACTTTGTTATTTCCTTCCTCCAAATTTCAAGATCTTTTTTCCTCTTGAAACTGGGAATCATGATTTTAATGCTGGAACTTCCATTTTGGATAAGCATCATCACAATCGATGACTTTCTTCTTATCAGTCAAGGACACCACAGAAAAAGATGAATATTTGTTAGTATCATAATCATCACTGTTCACATCTGTACTTGAAGAATTAATCTATTACGAATAAAAAATGACTGCATACAATAAAAGCGTGCATGAGCCAAAGGAGAGAAAGACAAAGCACAATGTTTGCAGTGGTCGATAAAAAAATCTTTAAAAGTTATGTTTCAATGTTTTCACTTATCACTTCACTGGCAGAAATTTTTTGTTCATTTTCCAATAAAATAATAAGTTTCTATGGAAAATCACCACAGGCATGTGGCGAGATGCTGTTCACAACTATAGCGCATATTACAAACTACCAGGAAATGGGGACAGTAGACAGTAAAGAGCGACTATATGGGGTTTGAAACATCTACCAGTGTCATGTGCTCTGAACACAACAGAGAACAAAGACGAGGGGTGGGGGAAGAGAGGAAGAGAGAGAGAGAGAGAGAGAGAGAGAGAGAGAGAGAGAGAGAGAGAGACATATCATCATAACAGAAAGTTGTGATTGACGGACAGTTGAAATCACAAACTGTTAGAAATGTATAAATTAAATTTAAGTAATCATAACTAATTGAATATATTAATTTTATGCATACAAATTGATCTGATAAATATATTTAAATTTTATAATTAATGGCTTAATGTTGTGCTGAAAAAATTACAGTAGCAGTTGGAATAAATCCAGATCCGGAGAATTTACAGTCATCGTGCTAGAGCACTGCACTATGGCACTTTATCATCACGGCCGAAAAATGCCTCTGTTTCCTCTTTTCCATGCCGATGCAGAAGAGAGATTCTAGGCACTTGAAAGGGGTACCTACCTGACAGTTTGAACCAAACTGGTGAGACCCATCTTGCGCACTCTCCTTGTTAGTAATTTTTAGTAGTTCTTGTGGTGTGCAACTGCAGGATCTTACTTGTTCTTGTCAACAGGTATATTTCCAGAATGAAATTTTCACTCTGCAGCAGTGTGTACACTGATATGAAACTTCCTGGCAGATTAAAACTGTGTGCTGGATTGAGACTAACTCAGGACCTTTGCTTCATGGGCAAGTGCTCTACCATATGAGGTACCCAAGCACGACTCATGCCCCATTCTCACAGCCTTACTTCCGCCAGTACCTCGTCTCCTACCTTCCAAACCTCACAGAAGCTCTCCTGCAATGCTGCAGAATTAACAATCCTGGAAGAAGTATATTGAGGAGACACGGCTTGCCACAGCCTGGAGGATGTTTCCAGAATGAAATTTTCAAAACTGTGTGCCGGACCAAGACTCAAACTCGGGACCTTTGCCTTTCGTGGGCAAGTGCTCTACCATCGCAGGAGAGCTTCTGTGAAGTTTGGAATATGGGAGACGAGGTACTGGCAGAAGTAAGGCTGTGAGGATGGGGTGAGAGTCACGCCTGGGTAGCTCGGATGGTAGAGTGCTTGCTGAAAAAGGCAAAGGTCCTGAGTTCGAGTCTCGGTCCAGCAAAGAGTTTTAATCTGCCAGGAGGTTTCAGATATATTTCCCTTTTCCTTTCACAAGATACTTCAATCCTTCTATTGATCCATGATTTGTTACATGGTTGTTTGATGTTCTTTCTGATTAGCTTAGGCAGAAAGTTATTTTTGAATAATGATATTTTTTAGGGTTCTGTAGCTAAGTCGATAAAAATGGAACCCTTACAGGATCACACTGTTGTCGGTCTGCATGTCTGTCAAGACACTTTTTTCTCAGGAACTGGTAGACATATTGACTTGAAATTTACGTCAAATATTAAGGTCTATGGTCCCTTTGCAGTGTAAAACATTCAAGGATGGAAGTCAATGCAATCAAGAGATAGCCATTTATTTCATTTACTATTTTGATATCTTGCCAACATCAATATCAGGCAAAAATCGTTAAAATTCCTGGGATGTATGAACTATCTATACACATAATTGAGTTGGTATGGAACCCTCAGTCCACGAGTCCTACTCACACTTATACTCTGACCCCTCCCCTCCACAATAGATTTAATTTCAAGGCAACATGTGGTTAATTACAAATTTTGTTCCGGATCATCTCTTGTAAACATTTGTCGAGCAGTCACTAATTATTCTACCTCATTTCCTCTGAGGAGTACTGTCAAATGGGGTGATTTTGGACACCGGGGAGAATTTGGACAGTATGGCTTATTTGCTCTTTTTTACTGCATACAAACAAAGAGTTACTTATTTTAACATCCGTGCGCCTGTTATTTTAAGTGCAAGATTGCATTTATCGCTTTCCATAACTTTTATTTTGTGTCAGTTGTTTCCCTAGGTGAATAACTGACGAACAGTCTTAGTGTTAAAAATCCATGCATTATCGTAAAATGGAAACTTCCTATTGCTGCGCCGAGCGGGAAGTTATTGTAGCCATAATTGTAGACACGCTCAGTAGCCAACAGCATTGAGACAATTTCTGTACGTTTGTAGAGTTTCTCGTGCAAGGTTATAAAATAACGACGGTTTTTGTAAAACTGTGTCCTGTGTGGGGTGATTTTGGACAATGCCAAGAACGTATAAGAGCAGGTGAGGTGCTACAGTACGGTGTAATTATGACCCAGAACTTTTAGATAAAGCTGTTTGTGATATTCAGAGTGGTAAATTATCATACAGAAAATCATGTGATTTGTATGGTATACCTAAATCAACCCTACAAAATAAAGTGCAGGAAGGACATCCGAAAAAAATGGGAGGACGGCCAGTTCTAAATAAAGAAGAAGAAGAAGAAGAAGAAGAAGAAGAAGAAGAAATGTTGAAGCAAGGTATCTTGAGGCTGCACATTGGGGATTTCCGTTCACTAAATTGGAAATTAGATATTTAGTTAAAGGTTACCTTGATAAATCTAGCCGAAAAGAGAAGAAATTTTGTAATAATTTGCCAGGAGAAGAATGGATGCATTTATTCCTCAAACGGCAGTCAGAAGATCTTTCTGTTTGCTTAAGTGAAAATATTAAATGAGCTCATGAAGAAGTGAACAAAGAGATTGTTTATTTAAATTCTTGCAAAATAAAAACCTATCTGTAATATATGAAATTCATTATATCACTCCATATCACTTATTCGTAACAAATGTGTAAAATGTCACCAAAATCAAATAAATAGCATGTAGAATTTTAAAAAAAAGGGTAGTAACTGTCCGAATTCGCCCTCTATATACTGTAACTTCGCACAGAGATTTAAGAAACGCGTGTCCGAAATAACCCCAATCCATGGGATGACTTCGAACACTTTATTTAACTGCCTCAGATAAATATACCTACACATACACTTTCTGGTTCTGGTATATTTTATTTGTTACACTTACACCCTACCACTTCCATATCAATCAACTTAATCTAACAATATATACGAAAGTTACAATCAAAATAATGACAAAACCATCTGAAATCACCTCTTTTGATGGTACCTAAACTATAATGCGCTACTTTATTTATCGTAATTAACTGTGCCTCATGATCAGAGAGCATTTGTTACTTGGTATACAGTTATTTTCTTGCTTTGAGGTTCATCATAGAAAACATTATTAAACAGGGTCCCACTGTCTTTATCCACTTCTGTTTAAAAATGAATTCTAAATTTTAGGACACAAATAAGGTTTCCAGTCTGTGTTCCCTACCAGAATCCTTTGGAAAATCTACACTGCAATCATTGAGAACTATTAATTGCTTGCTGCTGTCTGACAGATAGCACAGTGTACTACAAAATCTGTTTCAACATGTTTGAACTTTTGTTCTGTCTTAATACACCTAACAACTTCTATATACTTACTAGTTACATTATTTGCACATATATTTTAAAAGATACTATTGTCAGTCTGTATGTGAACAGTTTGTGAGTGGTTTTCTGAAGCAACTTCCAAACAATCATCAGTCATAGCAAACATAATACCAAACCATAGACTTTCAACCATTTCATGTCAGAATATAATGTAATGTGCAATGAGAGCAATTAAATAGCAGTGGAACTGAGTTAAAAGATCTTATTCTAGAATGTGAGATTTTTGATTTCTGTAGTTTGGCTTGGACCTTCACTAGAATAATGCGGTGATGGTCATGAATATACTATTTAAAACCTATTTCCAATTTCAGGCATTGTTTAATTGACTGGTGTGAAATGGAGTGGCTGGAGATGGGACATTACTAAGGGCAATGAGAATGAAGCAAAAGTGACAGCTGACAGCTGCTGTAGTATTTGCTGTGTGCTATAAGGCAGCAGAAAGATACAGGTGTCAGTCATTCAAGATTCTGAGAATCTCCATGAAGCCGTAATTTTCTCTTACCATTGCCTATCTTTCGGAAGCATACATCTTGCTGAAATCCACGTATATTTTCTGAGTGTTCCACAGAGATATGTCCTGCAGCAAATCTAATAAATTCCATGGTCACTTAAGCGTGAAGGCTAATATTTAATGAGCTGGCACCAATAATGTGTGATAAGGAACAGCACAAGATAACACTTACAAAATTGAAAAGGACATAAACCATTAACATGGGTTATGTGGATACATGACTATGAAATTGACTGGGCAGATTTCAACAATCTCAATGCTGGAAGACAATTGACAGAACCAAGCACACTGGCAGTGGGTCAGTTGTTAAGGACTGCAAATGATAACAGGATACACTTACATTAATTAGCTTGCTCCACATAGCACAAATAATCCATAGTACACAGATGAACTTCCAGTTTTATGAGCATGAGTGAGAGATCTTACTCTTGCAAAGGTTTAAGATGGCTGGACAGATTTCTTGGAAGTATGTCAGACAGGATCTTATACAGAAACTCAGTACTGTCATCTTTTACTGGAAGCACATTCACCTATCTCTCTCTCTCTCTCTCTCCCCCCCTCCCTCTCTGCCTGCCTCAACCTTGGACATATTATTATGGAAGCTCATTTGACTATTATTATGGCCTATGTAACATTCTGTGTAAACCCATAACCATCCAAAAGTGCAGAAAGACTAGAGGAATGGCAGCATCAAAAAGACTAAAGATGGCCACACATGTAACTGCATGCCTAACAAGCACACATGCACCAGAGTTTTACGCAAACATACTTAAAGTGTGTACGATAAATCTGTGCAAGCCTCAACACTATACAAGCTACTTGAAACTCAACTGGGTTTCAATTATGCAAGCTTGTGCAAGCATTCGTGTGCATGCTTGAGCATTTCTGCTACGATAGGGAGGCTTGTTGCAGCTGTTAAGGTTGTATGGGAATGTGCATGCAGTGGGGATGACACAATAAAATACAATCTCTCTCATCAACTCACAGAAAATCAAAGTTATAAACTGTTTAAGTTCTATATCAGCTCAGACCCCCCACGTTATACAGCATGAAAAGATTTACCCACACATTACAGAATACAAGCACTTCAAAGGGCCTCCATATAAGTGGTTGGATTTACAAGTTTGGCTATGTTTCATATATGGGGCACCAACTCACACTAGTTGCAATTTACTCCGTGTTCCACAATATACTTAATATAAATCCAGGCAGGATTTGCTATGCAAAAAGCACGCACGCGCACACGCACAGACTGACTTTGTAAAGTTTCACAAATTCAAGTTTATTTCCAATAAGAACATAGAACATCTGAAAGTCACTGTTCATAATAAATTAATTTCAGAGCCTGACTGTATTTCTTAAAATCTTGCAGGTGGTTGAATAATTGATGGTTAATTGCATGAGCTATCTTTAAAAAACCACTTAAGTTCCACAATATCTAAAACTGCGAATTCAACAATGGCTACACACTGAAACCTTCCAAGCACAGCTGGTATCACGCAGCCTGAATTATAATAAGACCATCAGATGTCAAAGAACTTCTATGTCCAACAGTAAGAACTCTGAATAACACACATGCAAACTAACCACTGTTTCACCACTTTCTTAAGCTGATTAACGCAGCCCGAGAGCCTCCAATGGTGTCTGAACACAGACTTCCACTAATTTGCCGCTGTTCGCCCAGGAAATCTCATTCAACTACCACTGAAGTCAGTTAACTACTGAACATGAAAATGGCTAAAATTCTTAATTTTAACCTCTCAGACACATATACATCAACTCGCACAGAAATTCTCAGAAATACAATGCTGTTATCAGTTTTCTTTCATCTGCTATAGTTTATTTATAAACAACAATTTCTATGGTTTTCCTCGGTTTTTGGATTTATAAGAGTAACTATTAACGAACAGTTTAAATTATTCATTAAATAATTTCCTATGTATATCTCAAGTTTACAGTACTGCTGCTACTTTTAATGTTTCTCTATTTATTTAATAAGAAAAGCTTTTTTTAACTGCGCGAAATCCACATTTTGGCCTGTCATTTAAATATGTGAATAATTTCAATCAATCTATTATCACAGTCTAATGCAGTTCTACGATTTATATATACGTGCTTCGAATGAGCCTACTAGCTTTTCTGTGACACACAAGGTTCAATATTTATTGATTTTGGGGTAAGCTTTAATTTTGTATTGGACACGAAAAGTGGCCATGAGCAGCCATTGTACTGTCCAAAGGTTGGTTTGTCTCGGTCACGCGGTCACCTTAGCGTCTGGTGCAAGTCCAGAAACGACCCTATCTGTGGAGCACAGTGTGAAACTGGTCATCCACAAGCTCCTGTCAAGCTGATTTCAGCTGTCAACATGAATATGACCCAATCTTAGCCACCACCTGTGTATCTGCGGTGGTGTTTTTATGACTGAATGAAGTGTCTCTTCCCATTACAATAGGCTGTTGTGTTACAGTGTGCATGCAATGTTACTTGTGAGCCAGTTTCAGAATTAATTTACTGGCCATGAATTTCTTGACATCAGCATTATTAAGTACAGATTTACTACCCAGTAGTGACATATGCAAATCTGTGCCGGACTGTGACTTGAATCAGATTTTCTGCTTATTGCAAGCAATTGCCTTAACCACTTCTGGCTATCCATTCACACTTCCAAACTTACCCTAATTTTCACATTTCATACTTTCTACGTCCTTTTGTGTCACTACTGGGTAAAAGGTGTATACCTAATATAGCTGATGTCATGGAATTCACAGTCAGTGAATTCATTTTGAAAATATTTCATACAGCTGTGGATCTTCAACACTGTCTGTTCTTTCAGACATGCATGTACGTACTTGTGAGACAGTTTCTGCGCTGTATTTACTGCAATCAATTTCCGTAGCCATCATGTCAAGAGATGTGAAAACGTTTCCAGCAAATTATTTGACGTTATGCCAGAATTAATTATGCCGTAGTCTAGGTCCTCACAATCTAGAGAATCATACTGAGCATACTTTTGACCCAAAATGATCAGTAAATAATTATGTAAAGCAAACGCTGTTTCTGATACTTGATCATTACAGCCTACATCCCAATTTATAGATTTGTGAGAAATCCTGAAGAGTGCTGTCAAAAATCCCAAAATCATGCTAAATAATGTAGCCTCTGCATAATGGGTAGTTGTAATTTTCTTTTTCTATGGAACTCAAGTCACTCTGAACAGTTTTAGCATATAAATCGCCAAGGAAAAGCATCGCCACCTATGAATACATATGACATTTTTGGGCACTGTTTGTGACTTTTCTCCTCAAATGTTCAATGACTTTTACAAGTCTCCTAAAAATTATGTATTCTGGAGAGCAGCTCCATCCAATATTTTGCTGTTTGTGCCAAAATCAAACACAATGAAACTATAGCTTGCACTTGCTGTGAAAAGTAGAACCATATGTGGGCATGTTTGTAATTTAAATACTATGAGCCACTTGCAGCTGGAGGAACTCCCTCTCCAGTTTTTCTATCAGAACAGTCAGCACAATGTGGAAAATTTCATCTCTCTTCATAATCATTTGCTACCTTCAAACCAGTCAGGCGAGTGCATTGTCGTTTGCGCTCGACATATTTCAGGTACCAACTGACTTCAGGTACGAACTGACACTTGTACAAGCATGTTTGAGCCATGCAGAAGTGTCTCTCTCTCTCTCTCTCTCTCTCTCTCTCTCTCTCTCTCTCTCTCTCTCTCTCTCGTGTGTGTGTGTGTGTGTGTGTGTGTGTGTGTGTGTGTGTGTGTGTGTGTGTGTGTGTGTGTGTGTGTGTGTGTGTGTAGGAGGAGGGGTAGTACAGAAAGATGGGAACTATTATTCCCATTTCGCTTTTGACAGTGTCTCAAAATAAATGAGAAATGTGATGTTTAAGCTTCAGATCAAAAGCTTTCTACAGCGTACCGCAGTTACCCTCTCAGGGTTTATATGTGCACAAGAAAAAACTTCCTGGATTTTCCCTATTTCCCAGTTAAAAATACACTTTCTCAGGTGAAAATACACTGTGCCATAGTGAAAGCTTTTTATTTATTTTATTATTTTTTTTCATATTAAATGGCAATATACTTTCTACTGGAGTTGTAAAACTCGCCAGCCAATGACAGCAGACATTCATGGCATAGGATGTGTGATTTAGTCAGCCAATAGCATCATCACTGTTAAGTAGTGCGAACACATGAACAGACAAAATTAATGGTTTCAATTTATATACATGCAGTATAGCAACAGCACATAATATAATATTGGTCACCATTTCTTTTTGAGGGTGTGGTTAGGCATGATCCTAAGTGCACAGCTTAAATTGCAGCAGTTGTATATTTCTGACAAGCATGATTCTAAATTTTGTGGGTTACCTGGCTGAATGCATGTTCCATTGAGCACTTCAGCTTTCCGAGAGAGGAGCCCATTATGTGTGAAATTGTTCAAAAACTAATTTCGCACTTTTTTTGAAGGCTAATTATTCTTTTCACCTTGGATGTTGCATAATTTGCAATTTATAAACGAACTAAAATACTATGAAAAACTAATCTTGAAACAGGTCTTTTTTCGTGGGTGTTACTCTTGAAGGTACATCAAAGACATATATGCCAGTAAGACTGTAAGTAATGGCATAAGTGGCTGGTCTTCTGGGCCAGAAAATTTTCTAAGTGGCTGGTCCTCACTGTTATGTTTTGAATGAGAATTCAATCTACATGATTTAAGAAATTCCTCACATGTTCTCACACATAGCACCACTCATTTTGCATAAAAGGAAAGTAACTTTGAAAGTAATGCTTCACAAATCACAACTAGCAATTTTTCTTGCGATCTCTTGGAAATGTAAACAGTTTTGACATCATGTTCATTGAAACGAAGCCCACGAGAAAGAAGCATTGTAAGCAGTTTCTTTTTGTGAAGTACTGCATAGTCTTTGGCACATTTTGCTGTCAGCATACGCTTGTGTGTGCGCTATGTTTTGTTATTGTAAATCATGTTTTCTTTGCAACTAAGGTTTTATTTTTGTGTTGTTTTCTCATTTATGTTTTATTACTAGAGTACTGTTCTGCAGCAGCAGCAGGCTACAGTAAAATTCTTTTTTGGAATATCTGTTCTCACCACTCAAAATTACAAAAATTTAACTGAAAACTAAAACAAAAAAATTCCCAGATATCTCCAAATGAAAAAATTCCACAATTTTTCAAGGATGTGTACACCCTGTCTTTACATTAATTTATGACATTAGTTCACAATGTTATGAAAAGGCTGGATTGCTACTCACCATGAAGAAGATGTGCTGAGTTCTAGACAGGCATGACGAAGACAATGTTATACAGAGAGGCGGCCCTCTGTTCTGTCAGCTCCTTACAATTCACTTCCCCACTCAACATTCTTTTCCTCCTCTCTGCTCCCTGGTGTCCCTCCACCTAGCCTCCCGATGCTGTGCCTGGCAGCCCTCTTCTCCCACCTTTAGTACCTGTACACTCCAATAGGCAGTGCTGACTCCTCTTCCTCACCTGTAAACCACCCCCTTCCCCCTTCCCTGCCCCACCCTGGACTTTTACTCCTGTTTCAGTTGCATTCTGGCTGGAGTGGCCAGAGATAGATGTTATGTTTATGTGAGGTGTCCTTGCTTTTGTGTGTGTGTGTGTGTTTTATTCTTTTCTGAAGAAGGCTCTGGCTGAAAGTTTATACGTAACAGTCTTTTTGTCGTGCCTGTCTCCAAGGCATGCAGCAATCGACCCTTTTCATAATATCGTTGATATTCCATGCTGGACTTTCCACTGCTTGATATTAGTTTACATTTCATTATGCTAAAATTCCATTCTTGCATTTTGTTATTTTAAATTTTGTATACTATGTCTGTAAATTTAGCGATGTGTTCTATGACCAAGAAAATTTTACTTGGACAATATCCTAGAATCTGAGAAATAAAATAAACTGCCCCCCCTCTCCACCACACACACACACACACACAAAAAGATAAAAAAAAAATTATACGCACAGATGATGAGTTGACATCAAATAACATTTAGCTTAAAAATCAAGTATACTGGTTGCAAATGAGAAATAATTATTAAGTACTAAAAAAGAATGGCAGGGCACACTTTTACGTTAATTAGCTAGTTCCAGTTAAAACAGATGGTCAATACAATATACAAAAAATATACTGTACTGCAGCTAACTGACCACCACTGTGAGTAATTCAGCCCTGTTAGAGATTTACAACCAGAAATGTTAATCACCTCTTGATGCATAACAGAAACTATTACAACGCTACATTTAGTTCAGTCTATTTATTACCAGTTGTTCAGGCACAAGAAATATACCTTCCACTTCTTTAATATGCAACGGATTATCTAATCATAATCTATGAACAGATGTGCAAACCTTCCCCCTCTCTTTGATACAAAAGTAACTGATGGGAAAGTGAATATAGTCTCCTATAATTTATTCCTAAAGGTAGTTCATTTGTCGTTTTATAAAAGACTAATAGAACATTTGCACAAGGTGGTCTCAGCGACTGCCAGCCAGGAAGGTGTTTTTAGATGGTTTTCCACATCGACTAAGGTAACTAAGGCGCTGGTTCCCACATACCTGAGATACATGAAGTGCACACAATATGGCTGTGTGATTACACTAGATGCAGACAGAACAGGTACATGAATCCCTCCCATAGAGAGCGTGGGGATGGTGACAGTAGCTTTGAAATACCTTTGAAAGTGGCAACCCCTTCATAGTAAAAGCCTACATTCGGTACAGTTTGCTCTCTGCAAAAATTGAAGATGAACCGTACCTGTCCCAACCTGGCATTGGCTGGATAAACTGAACCTAAAAGGAAGGAAGGAAGGAAGGAGGGAAGGAAAGACTAACAGGAATTCATTTTAAATCTTAGCATGATAAACAGTAAATATACTGCAAACATTTCATATCAACGGCATCTAAATATCACAGTCAAGACTGGAATAACAGATCACAAAATTCTGTCATTCAGAGTATATCCCACTTTGAACAATCACAAGAATAAATGTAAGTAAATGTCAAAGAACTTACCTGTTCACAATGACTTGACCTTTGTAATTTGTTGGTACACCTCCCATGTTGTAATGC